>NC_092234.1:31846702-32009202 GCF_036320965.1 Panulirus ornatus | reverse complement strand
CACGTGTTACACACACACACACACACACACACACACACACACACACAGAGAGAGAGCTGCCTATTAGTACCTACAACTAGGTTTTGTCTGAAGGAAAATCCAAACGCGTGAGAGCTCACGGTCGTAAAATCTAGGCAAGTCGTATGAGTCACGTGTTGTCAAGTGTTACGTGTGAGATGGAGTGTGTTTGTGGACTGATTGCCAGCAGCCTCACGGATAAGTGAGGCAGAAATAAAAGGCAGCAACCTGGGGGCCAGGGAGGGGAAATTAACAGCCACCTTAGTGCTGGCTCAGAGAGAGAGAGAGAGAGAGAGAGAGAGAGAGAGAGAGAGAGAGAGAGAGAGAGAGAGAGAGACTATGACCTGGTCTCCCAGACCTGTCTCTTAATCTCGTAGGCCCCAGTCCCATGTCTTTATTCAGTGTCAGTCCTTCTCACCTCTCCCATTGTCCTCCCATGTCCCCACGGCGCCTTCTCCGTCTCCCATATCCCCATATCCACCACCGCCTCCCAAACCCACTACCTCCACCACCGCCATTCTCTCCAATCTCTCAACCATAACGTAGTAAATTATTCTACTATAGAGATTAGGGAGGTAACTGTTCGAAGGCTTTCAAAGGTTGGGATCCGGGGATCTGATGATCCATATTGTTAGTGTTGCGGGTTCGAACCCCAGGATGCCCAAATTCTCTCACCGGTGACCGCACTCGCTGACCACAAGTCCAAAATGTATCTGGGAATGAGACTAGATCTAAGTGTCTATATCTCTGTATAGTCCTTTTGTATGGTAGCTTTCTATGTAGACTCTGTGTTTGCCGTATGAATGACTTCTATATTAGCTATGCCATGGGTACGTGTGCTATCACACTCCCACCCTATTATAGCCGATGTGGTATATAGCCTATAGCCTATACAAGGCTCAGCCTCCACCACATGTACTATAGCCCCGCAGAGAACACCTGCTATATCTGCCTTTGTGACTAACCGATATCCACTGTATCGGTTAGTCTCTCTCGCTCGTAATAAGTTTTTCACATGCAAAAGTACGTCCCACGTTGCTGGCTAGATCTCTCATGGAAGCTGCGGTAAAGTCATGCTACTGTAGAAGTCATCAACAGTTTCCGAATTTATCTCAGCATTTTTAAATGGGATCGAAATTCCAACTTTTTTTTTTATCATTTCATGGGAAAGTTTGCAATAGGTTTGCGCAGCGTTAGCCATGTTTGGCAGGTACAGACTTTTGGGTTACCTCCCAACTTTCTAGTCAACCAATTCTCCTTTCCTCTTTAATCTCCTATTGCAAAACAATGTTATTTATCTGTAAGAAACTAATCAACTCTACGTTCTTCGTCTGTCATAAACCAATCAACTCTACGTTCTTCGTCTGTTGTGAAGCAGTCAACTCTACTTTCTTTATCCTTCATTAACTAATAGACATTTACTGTCCTGCTTTGTTTTCTCGCGATGTCCAGTAGACTGGGAGTGTAATGTACTTATTATTATCCTCCTATAGCAGATAACCTCGTCATAGACCATCAGATCTTGTGTTTTCTGAACTTCTTAGGTACCCAGTAAACCCCAAATCAATTCAACTTTACTCTGCTTCCTTTAATATATATATATATATATATATATATATATATATATATATATATATATATATATATATATATATAGTATCAATTTTGCTTTCCACTGTTTGATCACCAGCAGGTCAATTCTTTCTTCTTGAGCCACCAGTTGCGAGCTAACTATCTCTTCTTAGACGCTTCCAGCGTGCCATCTACCATCGTCGCTACCATTACCGCCAGCTACCACGGGCCACCAACGTACCATTGAACGGTATTATAGGGTGAATGGAAAGGATCAGTGGTTCATGGGGGAAAAATTGTATATGAAAAGTAGTACTAGACAAAAATAATGAGAATTTAGAAGATATGTTCATATAAAGATCAAGTTCTTTTGGGATATGAAGAATAAAACGTACCTTGTTAGGGCCTTACAAGTTTCTTTTTTTTCAGCTGAATATTTCATTTCTTGTCTTTTATTTGTCTGATGGTTAACAGAGCGATGGGTATTAGTGTTCTAACTACTTAGCTCTTCGGCAGTCCGGCTAATAGCTCACCTCATTAGTTAGTAGTGGCACTTGTCGTAACTGACGGAGGAGGAGACGTCCAACATTGCAGAAGTTAGTACAGACGATGGTCAGCTCAGGAGGTCCATGTCATCACGAAGGAGCACCAGTGAATGTCATTCGGGATGTGTTCCCCCGGCGTGAACCTCCCCCACATCCGTAACCCTCCCAGTTCGTTGCTTGTGTTCCGGAGGCGACGTAACGCAAACGTTCTCTACATTCAACGTTTTCTTACATTCATTTTGCTGTCAACGTTTTCTGACTTTTCTTTTTCACCGTTTTTTTTTTCATGATTTTTACTCTTGAATATGTCTGCTTTCAACATTTTCTTCCATTACTTTTACGTTCAACTTGCATTCTACTTTGAATGTTCTGTACCATCACACATTTTACTTTCAACGTTTTCTTCCGTTTTCTTTCCTCAGCGTTTTCTACCACTCTTTCACTTTCGACGTTTCTACCATATACACCTCTTACTTTCACCGTTTACTACCATACTTTTACGTTTGCAATGTACTCGTTGTAGAACATTTTGTGCTGAAGATGAAAAAAACATACGTGGCTTAATATATGACGAGTTGCTTCTTGAACACGCTATATTCAGAATTTGTGAGTCTAGGTGACGTGAATCTTTTAAGTATATTCACATGAGGTATGGTATATCCTCTTAAAGTATTACGTGTCCTCATAATTTATAGTGTATCCTCAGAAAGTACTATTTGTCCTCATAAAGTACTAATTAGTCTTCATAACTCACAGTATATCCTCATGAAGTACTGAACCTCCATCCATCATATTGACTTTCCACTATTAATAAGCATGTCATATGTGAGGTCCGCGTTTAAGACTAATTAATTTATTCATTATATGGATCTTTATTTTGTGTGACTGAGTATTGCGTCCTTGAGGTTGTTGGTGTGTGGGACGATGATGAATGTCCTTGGACTGAGTCCTTATCGAAGCGGGATCCTCCTGCTGGTGGGTAGGTGGCAGCACATTGCCCTGCTGCTAGTATATGGGTGGCGGCAGGATCACGCCGGCGGTGAGTGGGTGGCGGCAGGATCCTGTCGCTAGGTTGTAAGCGGCAGCAGGATCCCGCCGTTGGTAGGTGGGCGGCGGCAGCAGCATCCTACCGCTGGTGGGTGGGCGGCGGCAGGATCCTGCCGCTGGTGGGTGGGTGGCGGACAGAAGGGCGGAAGCTGATGATTGGAAACTATAACGTCACTTGGGATCGGTAGGGGCATGTGTGTCACCCTCCTGCATCCGGCCTAGACACTCTTCCTCCTCATCCTCCCTCCAGATGGGACATCTCGTCTTCCAAACATTCTATTCCTCCAAACTCATGACTGTCCTACATACAGCTTTCCTTCCTTCAAAAGCCTCATTTCCTCTGCTTCTACCACCTCCCTCGCACATCTTAACATCCTTCTTTCTCTAAACATCTCCCATCTCCCCCAAACATCGCCCCTCCCCAAACATCCCACTAGCCTCCAGACACTTACCTCCCCCCCTATTAAGCACCACCTCTGTCTAAACTGCTCCTTCCCTTACTGATTGAGCAGTACCTCATCCCTTCTAAGCATCTACTCTCTCGTTATAAACACGCCACCATCCCATTCCAGCCATCTTCCATCCCCTTACATTAAGCCTTACCTTCTGGACACATCTCTTATCCCTTCACAAAGCTTATATCCCGTTCTAAGCACATCCTTACCCTTTTCAAACAACTCTTTTCCCATCAAAGCATCTACCCTAAACACCTCTTTTCCCCACTAAACACCACCTTTATCCCCTCAAAACATCTTTCTATTTCCAACGCCATCTCACTTCACACAACCCTTTTTCCTTGCCATTCTCCCTCCCAAACACCCATTCTCCCTCACAAACACCCTCTTTTCCCTGCCAAACACGACCTTCCCTCCTAAACACCCTTTCCCATATACAAACTCTCTTCCCTCCATGTCGAAACACCTTCCCACTCCCTCCCACTCGCCACTTACAACTACCCCTTAATCAGTCCCGTAAAGGAAACAAAAACTCAACTCCCAACCAATTTGAACGAGCAACAAGTACAACACAAGCAAGGACAGTTAGACCCCGATGGAACCTCCCCCTCCTCCCATCCTCCCCAAGACGTAAACTGACAATTAGAGCCGAACTAGGAATTAGGACCCGACTCCAACACCAGCAATTATGCCAACCATTAGGGCAGCTGCTATTCAGCATGTAGATCCACTAATTATAACCTGGTTCTATTTACCATCGGGGAATTAGACTGGGGAGACTTGGAAAACGAGAGGACACAGTCGATCGTAAAGAAAACGGAGGTATAGCAAAAAGAAAAAAAAAAAAGTGTCGTTTAGTGTAACAGGTGGTGTGTGGGTGTAAGTATGTGGACACGGAGAGTATGGTGACATAATGATGATGAATATGTGGCAGTGGTTAACTACTGTCAGGTTGTTAAGAATCAGGGTGATGAATAGCCGATCAGAATGCCTTACGTGCACACATATGGTATGTAAGCTGACGTATATTATGAGTTATGGTAAATATATATATATATATATATATATATATATATATATATATATATATATATATATATATATATATATATATATATGTGTGTGTGTGTGTGTGTGTGTGTATCTTGCCTCAGGAGTCTTTTCTATTTTTGAGGCTCTTGCAGCACTCAGGAAGCTGGCCACGTCCACAGGTCATATATATAGAGATACGTAATTGTACAAGTAAGTCTATTGGTGTACTGTTGTCCATATGTGAAATACTCATTTAATCGACGCCAGAAATGGCTCTCCTCCTCCTCCTCCTCCTCCTCCTCCTCTCTTGTGGGTTGAAGAAGACGTGACGCGTTTTGAATGATGAATTGGTTGTGTAAATGTCATATTAGATTGATTTGCCCATATGTTCTTTCTGTATGTACGAAAGATTGTGTAGATTTGTGAATAATGATGATTTAGTGGATATGACTTCACCCTTAAATGATGGACTGATGAGGGTAATGATCGCTCTATGATCGTCATTACACTCATTGTCGTGGCTGATTTACTTCGCTTTACTGAAATCACTCGGTAGAGAGAAGTGACGTGTACTCGACTCGTTAACCTGTGCTCGACTCGTTAACTGTAATATGGTGTTTAATCTTTTGTGTTAGAGAGAGAGAGAGAGAGAGAGAGAGAGAGAGAGAGAGAGAGAGAGAGAGAGAGAGAGAGAGAGTGTGTATACACCTAAGAGCGCCTGCGACAGTATTATAAATCAGGGCTATTGCCTATCGCTCGCTGCCCACCGTAGGATAATCTTAGAGTAAAAAAACTCGTCGTGTGAGTTAAGTGTCGTCAGGTGTTATGCGTGGGATGGAAGGAGTACATGTCTGTGGACTGAGAGCCAGCAGCCCCAAGTGTGGGCCAGGCCGAGGGTAAAGACAGCAGCCTTGGGACAGGAAGAGGGTATCTCAGCCACTGAAGTACTGGCTCACTGCGCAGCCGTCATTAACCCTTCCGATACACAGGCGAGCAGTACCGGTAATATACCGACCTCCCTGGTCGGTGGCCGCTTACCACATACTAGAGAGTAGTTACGTCAAAGTACCTTAGACTTGATTCTTCTAAACAGGAGGGCTAGCGCGTAGCGTCCACCAGAGGAAAATCTAGAGTTAGGAAGAAAGGAGGTTGAAAAGAGAGAGGAGTCATGTTGAATTACATGTTGTCAAGTGTTAGTGTGCGAAATGGAGAGGTTGTATGTTTGTGGAGAGAGAGAGAGAGAGAGAGAGAGAGAGAGAGAGAGAGAGAGAGAGAGAGAGAGAGAGAGAGAGAGAGAGAGATGTACAGCCGGGAGACCTACAATAACAACCAGTCTTATATCCGGAACGGAACCCGGTGTGAGGCGCAGACGCCCAGGAACGTGTGTGTGCATAAGCGTTCCTTTGTTAGTGACGGCCCACCGACCCACTGACTGGTTCCGCTGGTTGTGTGGTAGGTCTCCCGACCACTGCCACCACAGCCACTGCTGTCTACCTCTGGTGGTGGTGATGGCAGGGGCCTTGCTACCACCACACCGCTGCCACCGTCTTTTGTCTTGTAGTGGTAGGAGTAGTGGTGTACGGTTTTACTACCGCTACACCGCTACCACTACATGTGTAGCGGCGTGTTATTGAGGTGTGATTGTGATGTGGGAGGACCTTGCTACCACCACACCAACACCACGTCTGTCTTGTGATGGTGGTGCGGTAGTGATATGGGTGTGGCGGGGGAACCTCACCACACCCACACACTACCACCACCTTTGTCTCGGTTGCCGTGGGACGCACCTACGATACTGTCCTCCTCACCAGGGGCGTCCTTTGACGTCTGTACTGCTGGCTGTGGGAGGCCCCGAAGTCTTGCATTATCGAGTGTGGGAAACTCCGTATATCCTTATTGTTGATGTAGGAGGATTTGGGAAGTTTAGTTTTGACCACAGTAAGGTCTAGGGCTTTTGTTATGTGCCATGGATGTCTCAGACATCTTTGTAAACTACTGTATTTGGTCCTAAGATTTGTATTACGTATTTATGGTTATAAATACTTTATTATTTACTGTGGATAGTTTTGAAAATCCTTTGCTGCTCTCATGTCCTGTAGTTAGGTGCAAGATCTCTCTTAAAGTGGTTCATGTTGCTTTATTGTGTACTCTTAGTGGTTTTGATATCATTATTAATAACTTACGGGGGTTTTTAGTATTGATAAGGGAGATGCTTACATCTATACATATTACTATTGGAGGCTCTTTACGACTTTACCTTTACAATGGGAGGCTATAAGCTCTTTATCATCATTATCACCATCATTATGGGAGGATCTCGAGTCTTTATCATTCTTGTAAGAGGCACTTGAGTCTGTATTAATTACTGTGGGAGGTGCTTAAGTCTTTATCAATTACTGTGGGAGGCTCTTTAAGTCTTTGCCATTCATTACCAGGAGAGGTTATGAAATCTTTATCATCACTATCGAAGTCTTTTAAGTCTTTTTCATTACTGTGGGAGAGTCCTAAGTCTTAATCATCACCATGGGAGGCTCTTAAGTCTTCATCATTACTGTGGGAGGCTGTACAATAATTTTCCGTCGATTGTAGACTGTATATACAGGCAAGCCTCCTCCCCTCCCATGTCTTCAAGTGTTCCCTCCTGCGTATGTATTTTTAGTCCGGGCTCCGGCTTTGATCCCTCCCCCTCCCGGCTGTTAACTGCCAGAATCTTGCATATTTACGTTTCATTGTGCGTGGATCATAGATATATTCATTTAATGATTCAATTTTCTTGCATTTGTACATGCGGGAACGTGGTATTTAGCAGTCCACTAGCGTGTTTTTGCTATTTTCACTACGCGTTCTGTGCTACAGGGATGGATACTTGTATCTGTGCCGTCAGTGCCATAGATGTTGATATGGTCATGAATATTAGCACCTTCCTCCTCCTCTCCTCCTCCTCTTCCTCCTCACTGCTACGTTCCACGCACCCTGGGCCACCGTCTGTGCCCGTCGGCACGACCCGGGTCTGTGCCTTCCTCCCTACCCATGTGTCCTCCCTCAAAACAAAAAAAAGATAACAGTAGCTGCCAGTTAAAAGTATCGAGTTTTTATTCTTTACTCATTGCGAATCTAGGTCTCCACAACTACCTCCCATTTTCTGTTTTTCGCGTCGTCCCTAATTTATCAGGTCGTTTCTTTACGCTCATCATCATCCCCTACCCTAAGACTTATCCCCTACCCTAAGACGCATCCTCCCAACCCTCCTTACTGCAGTATTCTGCCTCCCAGCGCTCCTCACTCCCACAGACTGCACGCCCTTCACCCGCACTCGCATGTCGTGTCTCACCAGAATGTCGGCTCTCAGCCGTCTTTCACTCAGTCCCACAACCATGGCCCCAGGGGAGAGGAGGTAACCCCTTGCGGGCTTGGTGAGAGCACAGAGGGTGGCGTGCGTGTGGCCTTGACACACCTGGGGAGTGGACCAGGCCACGGGGAGGTCCGCTACTGTGAGGAGGAGGAGGAGGAAGAGGAGGAGGAGGATGTTGAAGGAAGAATAGAAGGCAAGAAGAGCTTCTAAGATGATCTGGAGAGGAGTCTTGTTTTCTTACTTTTCTGTGCCATTCTGACTCTCTAGGTGTCGATTTTGGGGTGGAGGAGTAAGTGGTTACCACAGCCTCGGTCACTAGTGGGAATATTCAACTGACACTACAGTTACGGTTCTGTACTCGAGGGTTATATCTGATGACCTCACCTCCCTCCCTCCCTGGAAGTGACTCTGTTACAGTGTTGCATGAGTACTACATTCTGCCTCCCCCAGCTGGAGAGAGAGAGAGAGAGAGAGAGAGAGAGAGAGAGAGAGAGAGAGAGAGAGAGAGAGAGAGAGAGAGAGAGAGAGAGATTAGCTGTGTAGCCATGCAGAGTAGTTGAGGGTAAAGGGCCTTTGAGGGAAGGGTTTGTTTGCCAGGTCTGTAGATTAATGAGGAGAGAGGTGGCAGGTGAGACGCGAGGCTCAGGAGGTAGTGAGGTTAATGTCTACAATTTGATCGAGTTGTCTAACACACCACCATCCTCCTCATATATATATATATATATATATATATATATATATATATATATATATATATATATATATATATATATATATATATATATATATATATATATACTCGTGTATAGAACCTTAAGGTGTTCCTCTAGCTTCAAGGCTGCTCTACAATCAGTAACTGGGAAAGGATGAACTCGTTTGGAGTTTATAAGTTCTTGGACGATATTGCACTCCGATGGTACAGCTTCCCCGAAGGTGACTTTTCACTTGTGGCGTAACCATAAGCAGGCGGAGTCCGGTAACACGTGTGTATATATATATATATATATATATATATATATATATATATATATATATATATATATATATATATATATATATATATACTCCTATCCACAGTAAAAAGCCGTTGTACAATAGCCGTACAAGAGAAGACAGTAATTAAAAGACTGGCTAACATCATCTCTCAGTTGAAAAGGTCATTAGCCAGTGCCCCTAATGACAAAATATTGATTAGGCCAAAAAGAAAAGGTCGTTATCTGCCTTACACTTTGATCATGGTCACCTTATGGTCCACCCATATATATAAATTACTGCCTCAGAAAACCACACATTGATTGAACTTGAGTACATATGATTTATCCTCAAGGACAAATCTTTTTATTATAAGAAATTCTAGATATCTGAGATGACGTATTTTCCACGACTTCAGTTCGTTGTATCTACGTTGGTCGCGACAACGATTTCGTTGTTGTATATGAATCATTTCTACGTGTTGTCATTTGTGATTTGTGCAGCTATCAACCAGCAGGTTTAGTGTGCATCCCATGCTCATCCTGTGAGCGGTGGCGCAAGAGGATTACAGAGGTCACAAAAAAGTCTTTTCAAACCTTAGTGCAGTTGCTTACTACAAGACATTGTTACAAAATTGGTTCATTACATAAGCTGACAGACTTCTCGAATATACGCTCGGATTACTTTCCTGGCGAAGTAGGGGTGGATTGGCGGTCAAACAATTGTGTTATGTGGTCCTTGTGTCCGGCCTGGTGTGCTTTCGGAGGGAATATGGGTGGTGAGGGGATAAGGAGGAGGAGGAGGAGGATGTCTTGGGACTAACCCTTATCTCCTGTCTGATGATGATGTTAAGGGGTAGAGGACGGGGGAAAGAGAAGTCGTGGGTGGGGGTGCCTTCTGCATTGTCTGATACTTGTGGGTAATCTTATCTCTCTCTCTCTCTCTCTCTCTCTCTCTCTCTCTCTCTCTCTCTCTCTCTCCGGTGTATCAAGGTCATACGTCATGTAAAGGTGCATTTAAACTCCTCCTTTCTTTCTCTTTTTTTTTTCTCTCTCATTCTCTCCCAGACTATACTCGTCTTATCTAAGGATCTGGGCAGTTCATGGTGCTAATAACAGGTTTTAGCGAGGCTGCCCGCACGACCCCCATCACAAAGTGATAACATGGGTTCTCGTAAGTTTCTCTAATATTTATACTTTGCTCCTCCTTCCTCTTCTCTTCTTCTTTGATCAGGAATCGCCACGAGTTCGATGTTGAGAAGTAGAGGAAGCAGGTGAGACGCGGGGATCCGTTATGATGGTCTGTGTGTCTGTGGTTCTCTATAATTACCTATTTGTATTTACTTTTTTGTAAGGGAGTTCCACCACTATGTAGGACCGCCTTCGGCTATTCTTTCCTGTTTTCGACAAAGTCTCCCTCAGGTTAAGGGTCCTGGCTCCTATGTTTCCTCTTTAAGTAGAGATGAATTCCACTGCCAGTCTCCAGCAGCTCCTTTACCCCCCCAAAAAAAAATGTATGCAGGCTAGGGTCTTCCTCAAGACGCTGCTGCAGGTCCGTCATACAGTTTCCACGCATTTATCTCCTTATATGAAAAAAAGAAAATGGATGGATTTATTCGATTTTTATGTTCGTGATGTTCTAACAGCATGAGAGTCGGTCAGGAACTGGTAGGGAAATCAGTGTTTCCTGTATTGCCTGAGTTGCGTTCGAAACCCGACGCGGCTTAAACTTCGTGAGTTGAGCCTCTCCCACCTGGGTGTAGATGGAGAAATATGATCATTTTTTTTTTTCGTTCTTTAGTCTACTTGTTAATCGTAAAGTAATGATGGCTTTTATAAGTCTCCGAGGTAAGCAACTGTTTGTGTGTTGAAGTAGTGTTGGCTCGCTCTTACATATCTTCGAGGTAAGCTATTGAAGGTTTTTTCGTTACTGTTTCATGTTTCCGAGGTAAATCTCTCTCTCTCTCTCTCTCTCTCTCTCTCTCTCTCTCTCTCTCTCTCTCTCTCTGGGTGGGAAGGTGTGTCTCACGGTGGTTCGAATCTTGGGATGAGGGTACTGGACCAAGTTTGGTGAGGGTGACCTAGCCTGCTACAGTTTGTTAAGGGAAAGCTCCAGTTATCCTTTTGCTTCTTAAGTTCGAAAGGCCACTGTCACCCATTTTAGTGTGGCAGTTAGGGGCCTTACAGCCCCCTCCACTGCCCCAAATTAAACCTCTTACCCTTAGTCTTTTAATTACAAATGGGGATGGGGGGCGGAGTGTCACCCATGATTTCTGAGGGAAGGCACACTCAAACGTACTATTTTGAAGGAGTAATGTAGAGTTTGCATTCAGGAGAGGAAGAGGGAATTCCGTCGTTTTGGGGTGATGCGTCCAGCAAGCACACGTGAGCTTGGCAGCTATTGTATGCGCGCGCATGTGCTTTCCCATGTTTACCGTTAAACAAGCGTTCGATTCCCAGTACTCCGAATAAGTTAACTGTTGACGTATGTACATACCCTGACACATCCTAATGATGATAATAAAGATAATGATGATAACTAATAATAATATTGATAATAATAATAATAATGATAATAATAATAATGATAATAATAATAATACTTCTGCAGTCCAAGGCTTAGCTACTTTCAGTAGCAGAGAAATGTGGACTCCTTTGGAGTAAGAAGTTCTTTGACGAGACTGTACTACCTATGGTACTGCCTCGCTAAAGCTGACGCTCACAGCTTATCCTCGGGCAGGACGAGTCCGGTAACACCTTATATATATGTATAGGGATAAGGGAGAGAGAATACTTTCCACGTATTCCCTGTGTGTTGTAGAAGGCGACTGAAAGGGGAGGGAGCGTGGGGCTGGAAATCCTCCCCTCCCGTTTTTTAATTTTCCAAAAGAAAGAACAGAGAAGGGGTCCAAGTGAGGATATTCCCCTCGAAGGCTCAGTTCTCTATTCTTAACGCTACCTCACTAACGCGGGAAATGGCGAATAGTATGAAAGAGAGAAATATACAGTATATATATATATATATATATATATATATATATATATATATATATATATATATATATAAATGAATATTCATCCTCTCTGCCTCTTTCTCCCTTCCCCGAGACAAATATATAACCAGTTTCCTGAGCTGAATGAGCGTAATCATTTTAGATATGTAATTGAATCGAGTAATTGCTAAGACACGCTTGACACCTCCCCGTGCCTGATGCTAATCATTATTCTCTTAAGCCTTTCGTAAGACCATAAGTAATTACTATTAGCGAATACTTATGTATCCTTTTTTCCTTCGAGTTTAGCTAACCAGTACCGGGGTTCGCATCCCATTAAGTGCTGTCGCATGTGTAATTAATGACCCTGTATGGCATATCTTTGTTCATTTGTCTTTCGGGGTCAAAGAACAGGGTATTTCATCCTATTGTTGTGTGTCTATAATTTCAGGACCCCGAGTCTGAATTATATCACTGAGCTTTGTTTATGGCATTTATATTATTGTACTTCATATTAATCTCTTATCATTCTGACGTTTTTTTTGTTAATTCGTGTGATCATTGCGTTTAAAGTTACTTATATAGGATGGGTAATCCTCCCTTTGAGGTAGGGTTTGAACAGCCGTATGTGTTTGTTAAGTATTCCCTTCGCGCACCCATCCGGCAGCCGCCTCAATCACACACACACACACACACACACACACACACATACACACACACACACACACACACACACACACACACCTACACACACACACACACACACACCTACACACACACACACATACACACACCAAAACCAGTTTTTTCTTTTTTGACCGTCTAGGACTATGACGTCATTGCCTTCACCACCCCACCACATCTCCAACACCTCAGATTCTCATCACCATCTCTTGGCCTTCTTCCTTCCTTCCTTCCTTCCTTCCTTCCTTCCTTCCTTCCTTCCTTCCTTCCTTCCCTCTTTCTTTCCTTCCCGTCTTTCTCTCTCCTTCCCCCACTTGCCTCATTCCCTCCCCTTCCATATCTTGTCTCGACATTCTTTGCCCAACAGTATGTGAAACTGACTATCTCCCGTTACCTTTAAGAACTTCTCTCCTACCATCCTTCTCGTTTTCTTTCATATGCATACCTGCCCTTTTCCCAATTTCTTCCTCCCATGCCATTTTCTCTAAGGACCCATGCCTCCCCTTGCCCATTTTCTTCCTCTCGTATCATCCGAGTCGTTTTTTTTTCCTAAAGATCCTTACATCATCTTTCCCATTTTCTTCCTCCCTTACCATCTCTCTCTTTTTTTTTTTCTGAAGATCCTTACCTCCTCTTTCCCATTTTCTTCCTCCCATACCATCTCTCTCTTTTTTTTTTTCTGAAGGTCCTTACCTCCTCTTTCCCATTTTCTTCCTCTCACTTCTCGCACGTCTTCCCTTTTCCCTCCCTCACCGTCGCCATTCAAGCGCGTGTTAAACCATCACATTCACCACAACACTTCGACCCCCCCTGCAGATCTGTATCACCACTTCTGTATCCTTCCTCTACCTCCTCCCCCTCCTCCCCCTCCCCCCCCCCCTTCCCGACATCTCGGTCGCCGCCGCCACCTCCTCCTCCCCCAACCCATCTCCCCCCCGCCGCCCCCGTCTTTAAAAACCCTTGGCCTCGGGAGAGCCAGACAGGAGCAAAGTCTTGAGGAAGAAGCCTCCTCTCCTGGATTCCATAATTCATAATCAACAGCTAAAAAGGCTGCGAGGATGAGAAATGCGCGGGAGTGAAGGGGGAAATTACTTCTCTGATGAAGGGAAATAAAAAAGAGTGAGAGAGAGAGAGAGAGAGAGAGAGAGAGAGAGAGAGAGAGAGAGAGAGAGAGAGAGAGCAATATAACAGCAGTGCCATCTCGTGGCGAGATGAGGAAGCTCGGTCCGCCATCTTGGTACTGATTACGCGGGAAATTAGTTGTTGCGACGGGCAGAAGTCCACTTTTTTGGGCCGGGAAATTTTCTGGAGGAAGTGAGATCGTCCATAAAGGATTTAGGATGGAGACTCCAAATCTTATCACGGGCCAAAGAGTTAGCAGGTTGTCAGGATTTATGGCGACGGTTATGAAGTTAAAAGGCCTTTCCGTGTTTGGGCTTATTCTTCGTGGCGGTCTATTTTCCACAGGACTCCTCACTCGCCGAATTTCCGAGGGCGAAATTTTTTGGGGGGGATTTTTTATTTTTTTTTGTGTTGGGGATTTTTTTTTTTTTTTTTTTTAGAGCGGCTCCGGAGACCCAACGTTTCTAGAACCCGGTTTTAAAGAGGGAATTTTTGAGAATCATGAGGTGAAGTTTTTGAGATATTTTTAGGTTGTTCAGAGAGAGAGAGAGAGAGTTTTGGGTCCTGTATTGTTATAAGGTCTTGGTCATTCTGTCCACATTCCTCCCAGCTGTTCATCATATCCTAGGGGCTGGTTGATGAATTGGGTTTCTGGCTTTGGCTGGCATATATATATATATATATATATATATATATATATATATATATATATATATATATATCATACAAACCTCCAACAGCCAGGATCGAACCTGGGACCCCTGTGCAAGAGGCAGGCATGCTAACCGCTAGGCTATGGGACTGTGTATATATATATATATATATATATATATATATATATATATATATATATATATATATATTGGAAAAGATCACAATTGAGCGCGTGATAAGTAAATCCCTTCTAATCCAAGGGGAAATGAAACTTGATAAGTTCCCAGGTGCACTTTCGTGTACCAATCATATCATGAGGGAAGATATAAAAAGAAATATAACGCAGTTGATATACAAGGAAGAGACGTAGTCACTTGTTTACCAAATGGCGTCCTAGCCACGTCTCTTCCTTATATATCAGCTGACTATTATATAGTTCTTTCTTGTATCTGCCTTGATGATGTTGTCATATATATATATATAGCATTGATGAGATGACCTTGATGAGAACATTCAGTTGCCCATGCCGTCTCGGCTAACATCAAAAATGAAATGCTGAAGATATTACCGTATGAATGAGTTCTCTCAATCTAAAGCGAACAAAGGAATTTTTAGAGATTTTTTTCTTTTCATAAGCGTCATGAAAATCGTGATCACACCTGTTTTTACGGCATGGCATTGAGACGTACTGGCCAGAAGGTTTGTTACCGGGTTTCCCACGATCTCTGGAACCAGGACGTCTCCCAGTCGCACCCAGTAACTAACTGTACCGTGTCCTTACCGGTTGGAGCCAGAGGTACGTTGGTTCACTGCGAGCACGTCTTAGCGTTACGATATCCGGGGACTGCGCCCTTGTGATGCTCATTTGACATCATCATCATCATCATCATCACCATCATCACTAGCGCTCTGTAGTGGTTGCAGGTCCTGGTTCTGGTTGTTGATGAACTGCAACTAGTTGGTTGAGGTTCATCAGACATCATAATTTCAGGTTATCTTTGCTCCTGTGTATACATACGATTCCTGCGCCAGGTTGGTTAAGGATGGTTTAGCACTAGCACTGCGAAGTGGTGGTTGATGTCCCCACTGTTCTAATGGGTAATAACCAAGTTCTGGTTGATGATGTCTGGTCCGGTATGGCTGATGGTGACGCGCCATCAGTATGGCCGAAGCCCAGACATCTGTCATCATGAGCAGCGCCACTTGGTGGGTAGCTACCTGCCATCATGATGGTAAAGTCGGTTTGGTGGTTGATGTTGGGGGTTTGCAGCATCGTTGGCCAGCATCGTCATTCGCTCCAACTCCTCACGCGTCAAGCCGAGGCATATCTTCTCTCGTTTACATTCTCCACATTGTTATTGGACTGCGTCATTAACACGTTTGGTGTCTACGACGTAACGTGTTGTGTTGTGATCAATGGACTGGTTGTCGTGGCCTGAGCTCTGGTTATAGGGTGTTGTGTCCTGACGAGAGACCGGCCAAGGGATGGGATAGGGCGGTCGTATGGTGTAAGGGACATACATCAGCTGTGTGAACCTGTCTCATCAGGTTCTCATTGCCTCATTATCTGATTCATTGTCTCAGTCTGTGTCTCACTGTTCGTATCATGGTGTTGTATAGTTCCTCAGGATCTCACTGTCTCGCCCCACTACATCTGTCTTGTATTGTCCAGCTCCCTGGCTGTCATGCATTCCTGAGCCACCAGGAGCCGCCCCTACCAGGCGTTCGTCGTCACTGATGCTCACCTCGCGTCGCCCCCGCGTTCGCACCAGGAACCACCGTCGGGTTTTCGTCATCGATGGCGTTCGGGAGACGCGATCCCCACCTACCCGCCCACCCACTCTTGACCAGGGTCAGCCCAGGTCATTGTACGTCACACCTCCCGACCGGGTCTCTGTTTTTATCTTATCAGCAAAGTGTTTCCCAGTTAGTGGAAAGAGTGAAAGAGTGAAAAGTCCTTTCATTCTCCCACGTTTCCCCCCTCAGCCACTGCCCTCCTCCTTTCCTCTCCTCCTCCTCCGTGGAGCAGTATCCCTAACACCGCACCTGAGGCGGCAACAGCCTAATTACCTGAGCAATTCTACACTAGTGAGACTATTTAGCAGTCAGGCTGACCCCGTCTCCTGTGTGGCTCCCCCTAACCTCCCACCCCTCCACAGCACCTTAGTCTTCCCATGCTACAGACAGACCTTCACCACCTTGTTACTTCACTGTACACCTGTGTACGTCACACACACACACACACACACACACACACACACACACACACACACACACACACACACACACACGTGCTGTGGTACCTATACATACGTACATACATACATACACACAAGTGCTATGGTACCCTTACATACATGCATACATATACACACACACACACACACACGCAGGCTGCTCCCACAATAGACTTCCCAAGTAGATACCAAGCCGATAGTCTGTGAGGTAAATTGATTTTCTTACCTTCCCATTTGTGGTCGGTCATTGTGGAGGAAGGGGAGGGGTGAGAGGAGGGGTGGGGGTGTTAGGGGGGGAGGGGGTGGCGAGAAAGTGGGTTGAACGTGGCCACTCTCCCCTTAAATGCATTCCTCTCCCTCTTTCCACTTGTTTAATAGTTGTGTTATTTATATTATTTGACGACGTTGATGGGCTGTTGACGTGTGCTTGTCGTGGGAGGGGGGGAAGGGAAGGGGGGAGGTTGTTATAGCTGCTGCGCTAGGTGGGGGCGAGGCCACTTGGAAGGGAGGGGGCGGAGGCGGTGTGTGGACGAGGAATGTCAATCAGAAGTTGACGCGTCACCAGTACATGCTGAATCAATCATGGGGGGAGCGGGAGTTTCGCTAGGCTGGTGCACGACCCCTGCAGTCCTGATTAGCGAGTCACTCACCTGACTCTTGACGTATTGCTCCCGATTTCACTCGCCTGACTCTTGACGTATTGCTCCTGATTAGCGAGTCACTCACTCACCTGACTCTTGACGTATTGCTTCTGATTAGCGAGTCACTTACCTGACTCTTGACGTATTGCACTTGATTAGCGAGTCACTCACCTGACTCTTGACGTATTGCTCTTCATTAGCGAGTCACTCACTCACCTGAGTTGACTCTTGACGTATTACTTTTGATTAGCGAGTCACTTACCTGACTCTTGACGTATTGCTCTTCATTAGCGAGTCACTCACTCACCTGACTTGACTCTTGACGTATTGCACCTGATTAGCGAGTCCCTCACCTGACTCTTGCCGTGTTGCTTCCAAGCCTCAGAACACTCTCCCTCGCCGTATTATGTGGCCAACGGATTCGGACGTGTGAAAATAAGATCGTTCGGTGTGTATCAGGTTATCCACGGCGTCTTCTGTTGTGTTTATTTCAGTGGCGTGCGTGCAGTACGTGCAGCGTTCAGTGTACGACGTCTTCCACTTGAGAACGTATAGATATTACAGGAAAGACAAGACCATTGCCGTATACCATCCTGGAATTATGAGATTTAATTTCCCCCGGAGCACAAGTAGGGCCGTGGTGGGAATTGTATAATCCTCCTTGAGCAAACTCGGGGAGCTTGGACGGCCAATCAGATGGCTGGGTTCAGGCCCAGCCAGCCAATAAGAGGGCACAATGAGGCAAGTTTTACACCAATCTCTGTCATGTTTATCTCAAAATTCTGGCGGGGCATCAGGATTGCCCTAAGTATGTGTGTAAGCGTCCTTCCCCAGCCTCGCCCAGGAATGCTGATGTTATCGGCCAGATGCTGTTTGTTCGTTTGTGCTTTGTCGCCCTTCTGAGGCGTTTTGGAACGGCGCAGTAAATTTAATTAATCCCTTCACGCCGGGATCTGGGTTGACGTCCTCTCGTCTCGTAGGATGAGTTGTGGTCGGTTTGATGGGAGATTTTCGCCCTCAGTGGTCTTTGGGTAGAGGGGGGGTTGTGGGGGCCGCTTCATTTGGGATAGGATTTTCTTGCCCCGCTGTCTTGCCTCCAGTTGTGTTGACATTAATTTTTTAACGTTGGTTTTCTCAAGATCTCGGGGGGGAGAGGGGGGGTGGAAGGGGGGAGGGGGTTGTTTTGCCGGAGGCTCTCTGGGGTGATTAAAGAGTTGGCTAGAAGGTTTTGTTAGTTGTCTAGTGGTTTTCTGGGGGTAATGAACGACTGGGGAATATGATTGGCGGGGGGGGAGGGAGTCAGCTCCTTCTCCAAGGCCCATTTGTGTGATTGAAGGGGGTTAAGGGGTGAAGCTCCCTGGTTTATGGTTCTCTGGGGTTACTTTGAGGGGAGGCATCCGAGTTGGTTCTTCCTGATTGTCGGTCATCTTGTCGTGGTTAAGGTCAGGGTCGGTTGACGTGGGTTCTTGTCTCTGGCCTAGTAGACCCAAGACATGAGTAAGGAGAGGAGTGTGGTCTAGTAGCTCCCTGGGGTGAGTAAGGAGAGGAGTGTAGTGTAGTAGCTCCCTGGGGCGAGTATGGTTGTGAGTGTAATCTAGTAGCTCCCTGGGGCGAGTAAGGAGGGGAGTGTAGTCTAGTAGCTCCCTGGGGTGAGTAAGGATGGGAGTGTAGTCTAGTAGCTCCCTGGGGTGAGTAAAGAAGGATGTATAAGTGGTCTAGTAGCTCCCTGAGGTGGATGAATAGGGGACTATGGTCTATCAGCTCCCTTGGGTGAGAAAAGAGGGTATTTGATCAGGCATCTCCCTGCAGCGAATGATGGAAGATTCATCATGGTCTAGTAGCTCCCTGAGGTGAGTAAGGGAGGGTTTCTTTTAATGCAGTAACTCCTTCAGGTGAGTAAGGAAGGATTCATTGTGGTGTGCTAGCTCCATAAGGTGAATAAGGCAGGGCTTACTCTCAGTTGAGTAAGGGGGAGGGTTGGAACTGGCAGCTCCCTGACGTGAGTAAGAAAGAGCTTTTGGTCTGGTAGCTCCCTAAGATGAGTAAGGATGAAATTGTGGATTGGTAGCTCTTTGAGGTGAGTAAGGAGGCGGGATTGGTATCTGGCAGTACCCTGAGGTGAGTAAGGAAGGGCTTTTGGTTTGGTAGATTTTTGAAGTGGGAAAGGTCAGCTGTGGTGTGGTAGCTCACTGAGGTGACTCAGGACGGGATGTCGCCTCGGTCAGCAGTAGGGAAGGGAGTGACTCCTTTCGGGCAAGAAGTTCTTGGAAGAAAATGCATTTTCGTCCAACCTCGCCAGTCCTACCTGCTATTGTCCAGTACAACATTGTACTGTCGTATACCACATGGTACTGTATAGTGCCACATGGTACTGCCTCATACCACATGGTACTGCCTCATACCTCATGGTACTGTATAGTGCCACATGATACTGCCTCATACCACATGGTACTGTATAGTGCCACATGGTACTGCCTCATACCACATGGTACTGTATAGTGCCACATGGTACTGTATAGTGCCACATGGTACTGCCTCATACCACATGGTACTGTATAGTGCCACTCAGACAGCAAGAGGGACAGGTACCACTGAATCAGCAGGAAATGTAAGTTACTCTCTTCCCTCCCACCCCCACCTCACCCCAGCTATCCTCCCCAACACACCGCAGGGGCGTGCGTACATCCCTCTCCCCTCTTCCCCACGTTCCTGGCCCCCGGTAGCACCAGCAGTACCAAGTACCAGTCCTAGAGACATCCCAGGCGTCATGCCTCCTGTAGACTGGGTCAAAACACTGCTTCAGTAAGAATCGCCTGATAGGGAGGGACCATTTTCTCAGAGGCGTTCTCTTTTAAGGAGTTTTCCTCCCCGAAAGAAAACGCGTGAGCGCGCTGCCCATGCAAACGTGCGTGCGGGTGAAAAACGCAGGCGGCCAAGTACCTACGCACACATGCGTACGAGGGAGGGTAAAGAGTATTATGCCGAAGATGCAGTAATGATTCAGGTATTATTCTCAGTTGTGCCATCATACAGTCGACTGACTTGCCATATATATATATATATATATATATATATATGTGTGTGTGTGTGTGTGTGTGAAGTAAATAAGTAAGTATTCATATATCTACGTGTGACATTTCGGGGCTGCTACATATATAAATAGTTAATAGACTACCAGATGTACATGCCTTTGCACCTGTGAATATAAAAATACGATGTTGCAATATACTACTATTTTTTTCCTTCGTGTTGAGTTGCCCCAAACTATTTCTGGTCACGTCTTGGCAATACGGTCTGATGAGCGACTTGGGGAAAATGATGAAGGGCGAGGTACAGGTCAGCAGCTGTACTATTATTATGCCAGTGTCATTAGAGAGGCAGTAATGACGGTTATCTGAAGTCCAGCTCAAAAAAAAAAAAAAAAAAGAAAAAAAGGTAAAAGGAAAAAAAAGCTCGCTAGAGGAGATTAATAGTTCTGTTTAAACTCGGGATTACAATGGGTTGGGACCACGCCATGCGTCTGTCTGTCTCGGCGAACGCTGCCGGCTCGCTGCGATTGGCCCGTCACAGCAGTATGTCAAGGCTGAAGGCACATGGTCTGCCCGTTAGGAAACACGGAGCGCTCACGATCTGACCTCTCGCTCAGCTTCGAACTCACGCGATCGACCAATCTGGGAACTCTTGAGCATCTAACCATTTGGGCTATCACTGGGAGCGTTGACCTCTCACTGTCGACCAATCAGGGAAGTCTGAGCCTTCGTTCGTTGGCCAATCAGGGAAGTCTGAGCCTTCGTTCGTTGGCCAATCAGGGAAGTCTGAGCCTTCGTTCGTTGGCCAATCAGTGACGGCCGAGCGCACACAGTCGACCAATCGGAAAGAGAACTGGGCTCTCAAAACTTAGCCTATCAGTGTTATCAAGTTGACACCACTGGACCAGTGAATTAATTGCTTAATGATGAGTTCTAGCAATCACTGAACGGCAGCAACAGAAGCTTAGCCAATCACCGGAGGGCGACATGGAACGATCGGCCAACAAGGAAACAACGGCGACCTCTGTCGACTGAGCAATCGCCGAGCACCAGCCTCACATGATCGGCCAATTAGGGAGCAGCTGCCTCACTCGACCCACCAATCAGGAAACACGGGCGTCACATGATCGTTTAATAAGTGAGCACCCGCATCTGGTTGTCCTCTCCCAATAACCAATCACGTGGTAGGTTCTCCTCTCGATGAGCTGTTCAACTTCAACATTGAAACCATAAACTTTGAAGTTCGAAGTTGACGTCGTTCATATTCTCGTTCATATAGCAAAATAGCAGCCATGTGTGTGTGTCCGTGTGTGTGTGTGTGTGTGTGTGTGTGTGTATTCCACAGGTAATTCTTTTTGAGGATTCCCTCGAAAATGGATGCATAAAAAGGACGAGATGAAGAACGGGTCATCTCGTTGGTAAATTAAAGATAATTTTCGATTAATGAGCGAGACCCCAAACCTGTGATGTCATTAGCGAGTGCTAACGAGCTCAGAGGGTAGTAATGCTTACCGTAAATGTACGGGAGACTACCAGTGAGGGACTAGGTTTTCTTAAGTCATTTCTAAAAGTCAGGAGAATTACTCTTTGAAACTGACTTCACTACGAGAGATAATCACACAGTCCGTTGGAAGAGCCCAATCTCTCGTGTTAATCAGACATTACCACATGTAAAGCCATCGTGAAAAGTTACTCCCAAGTCCTCAGGAAGATTAATCATTCCAAAGATGACCAGTCTGGGTTTTTCTTCTCTCTTCCAAGGTTAGGTTATGTCATTTACAGATATAAATATATATAAAAAAAAAAATCTTTTAATCTTCAAAATGCTAATCTAACCTCTGGGCCTTCCATCACCCCCCAGCCTCATCCCTCCCCCATCCTCCCCCAAACAAGTCTCCTTCACCTTAAAGCTCTCCCATTCCCCCTCCCCCCCCCCATCCACTCTTCTTCTTCCACCCCCCCCCCCTCCTCCCCCTCCCCCATCACCTAAGATGGAGGCTGTTGTGTTCAGGCTAAGAAACTCGCCCCTCGAAGGTGTCAAACTAAAGGTCTATGACTCTCTTTTTTTTCTTCTTCTTCTTCTTCTTTTGCCATCCCTGACCTTCAGGCATATAGCATCGTCGAGCGCTGTCGAAGGGAGTCGAGTATCTGTTATCGCATGTGTTCGTGGTCTCCGTCCCGCTCATTCGTGTGGTGAAGGGAGGGAGGGGGGGGTGATTTTATTGCCTCCATCCCGTAATGAATATAAGACGGAGATGATCCACTCCGTCTTTTGGATTCAAATGTAAGAGAATGTAAACACACACACACACACACACACACACACACAGAGGAAGAAATATAATAATAAATGCTTAGAATTAGATTCTTTGGCACGAAGGGTTCGGGTGGGGGGTTGAGGTAGGGGGTCGGGGGGGGGGGTCTAGTAGTTCGAGACGTCTCGGACACGAATGAAGTGGGCGAAACATTGTGGAAAAATCTACCGATTCCGTGTGGGTCGCTGCCATTGCCAGAAACCCGCCCTATTCAAAAGTGGCAACGATTAAAAGCATAGAGAAATTAAATGGCCGAGGAATGTGTTTGAGGAGTGACATTTATTATATTATTTATCCCGCTTTACATTGGAGCTAAAGCCTGGTTGACACGAATCCAGCCGGCGGGCAAGTGGAAGTTTGGTCCTTGCGGCGGGGGAATATAGGGGCGGAAATCAGCGTCCTGGCCCATGAATGCTCCTCTTCCATAAAGTTCCACAAATTTTTGACACAATCTCGTTCGCGCACCTCCTCCAGGGCCACATGCTCGCCGAGAAAGACAGGAAAAAAAAAGGAGAAAAAAAAGAAATAAAGATACTATACATTTCATGAGTTCCCGAATCGATGGTATGCAGTATTTTGCGTGGATGGTCTTGCACGTTCGGGTGGGCACCTCCCGTCGAGTGTGGGGGGGGAGGGGGCCCCGGGGTGGGGGAGGGGGGGCACCCATACTTTCCCGGGGAAATCAAGAAAATCGGAACAGAAGAAAGGAAAGGGAAGGAAGGGGAGGAGGGTAAGGGTTGGAGCGGCGGTAACGCATCGGGCCAACCCTTTAACACCAGTGACACGGGAAAATGAGCCCCAAGGCATTCACCTCCGCGCCTTCATCTCTGATTCACAATGCTTCAGCCAGGTACCCCCGGCAATCGCCTGCGCTCGAACGATAGCCATTGGGATTAGATGAAATCATGCGGACGTCGGAAATGCTGGTGTGAATACCTGACTAGTCACACCTGGACCCCGTTAAGACGAGGAGGTGCGTTTTGACCCGTCCCCGGTGCCTGGAGAGGTCGTCAAGCCGGGCCAGGGTGCCAGGAAGCCGGAGGTGAAGCCTCCCGCCTGGCACAGCGAGCAAGTGTATGCCAGCGTAGCTGACGGGGTCGTGGTATAATGGCCGGGGAGAAGTCATGGAGTCAGCGCTGGGCAGGCGGCTCTGGCTCACCAGACTCCCGATAATTAAACCCAGGTTTTATCAGAGGTTTATAACAACATTTCGTATCAAGGTGACTCGAGTCGAGTGTTCGAGTGTGCGTTCCGGTTCGCCTGGGGAATAATGGCGTTGAGGTCCGCGTCGGCGAGGTCCTTGGGTGGATGGGTGGGCGGCAGTGGGACCCGGGGCATCGGTATTGTACGGCTAAAAGCCTTCAGCTTGGGATGCAGGGTAGGGAGCCCCCGCTAAGATGACTCGATCTCGGCTATAGACAGTAATTCCTTATCTCCCCGCTTGGTGGCGGCCATAGGCCGCTCCCACGTCCCGACGAGCCTCGCGGCCTCCTCCCGCGAGGACCTCCCGGCGGGGTCCTCAGACGGCTCGACGGGGCGGAAAGCGAAGTGTCTCGGAGTCGGTGAGGAGAATAGATTAGTCTTATCTGGAGATCGTCCAGTTCCCCGGCGCTAATAACAGGTTTTAGTGGTGTCGTGGCCACGATCAGGCGGTGAACGAGATAAGGGCGGCGTGCCTGCCCCGTTCCCACCTGTACCCGACCTAATTAACAAAGTAAGTCCGTCGACGGTGCCTCCCGCCGGTGGGACATAAGTTATGAAAATGATCATCAGTTCGGTAACTGATGGTCCCATCCAGAAGTCGGGAAAGGAGAGTGACCACGGGTATTTCCCCCCCATTTACACTCCCCCCCCCTCATCAATCGATCAGTATTCCTCAGTCAGTTGATGAGTCGCTTCAGTTGATGAGTCGTCCCCCATCAAAACCATCAATGGAGAACTAATTACAGAGTTGGCCGATCAATCGGGGATATTTCCCGGTCAACCCATCAATCGAGAAGTATTCCCTGGTTAGCCCATCCGCTGAGAAGTATTCCTCAGTTACCCCCATCAGCTGAGAAGTATTCCTCAGTTACCCCCATCAGCTGAGGAGTATTCCCCGGTCAGTCCAGTGATGCCCATCATCACCAGCGGTGAATCACTGTAGACGAACGAGACGTTCCTCTGACATGTTAATGACTGTCAGTCAGTCAGTCATTGGTGAGGTGAGACACAGTTTCACTTGTTCGTGGTCACATCCAGGGGAGGAGCGTTCTCTAGTTCCCCCGGTGGTAAATCTTCCACTAGGAAAGTGAGAGTTTATATGCGGGAAAAAATGAGGAAGAAAAAAGAAAAAACTCTAGTTTACATTTGGTCAGATTTTTGATACGATCATAACCTTAATTAGTCATAGATCACGGATGATGATTACTTGGCTCGACCTCTCTTAACTATTCTCTCTCTCTCTCTCTCTCTCTCTCTCTCTCTCTCTCTCTCTCTCTCTCTCTCTCTCTCTCTCTCACACACACACACACTATAACTCCTAAGAACATGTAAACGCACACACGACTTGCTCTTCGTAACCTAGATTTTCTTGCGTTGGCGCGCGCGCTACCTCTTGCCTTCTGGAAAGATCTCGTCGTAAGTACTCCTCCCTCTCTCTCTCTCTCTCTCTCTCTCTCTCTCTCTCTCTCTCTCTCTCTCTCTCTCTCTCTCTCTCTCTCTCGTCCACCTATCCGTTTCTAATCATGTGTTGTGTCTACCTTCGTATCATAACGAAAACCTTCGGAGGAAAAGTTAAGATTCATATGAAACTTTTTTTTTCCTCTTTTTGTTATTATTATTATGACCGACTGTGTTTCAGTTGCTTGTCTTCTTTCTCAACCCTCATCAACGCCCCATTATCATTGCAGTTCCATTAGGCTATTGCTGAAGGCGCTTGGCAAGCCTTGGTGGGGAACGTAGCTGGGATATTCTTCATTCTTATTCGGGATTGATGCAGACGATTGTGTCTCATCGAGGATTGGCGGCGTCCCCGGGGGGGGGGGGGGGATGATTCATGCGTTATTTCCAGTGTCTTATTGCTGACTGGTTAAGAATATTTCCCGGTACGTTTGGCGAACAACTCAAGATGTTTGATTTGATATCACATGATTAACATTTATAATTGTTTCTTTCCTTTTTCTTCCTCCTGCATCACACACACCCACGCACACACACACACACACACACACACACACACACACACACACACACACACACACGCGCGCGCGCGCGCGCGTTCTTGTAGATGAAGGATCAATAGAATAAGAGAAATAGCCCCCTGTATTCATTGATATATTCATTCACTTGTGTGTGTACTTACAGAACACAGATTTGAATGTCTCTTAATGATACGGCATGATCATCAGAGCCGTGTCACTAATACCTGATCAACGTGGGCATTTACATGATGCTTGGCCTCGTAATCGGATCGGAAGTGCAGTCAGACTGCACAGAACCTTGATGTCAATCAGGGGTCAATTCTCTCTCTCTTTACAGACGTGATTCAGGGGACATGGAACGTTTTCCTTGCAGCTCAGCGCACGGGAGGCATGACACAGACGGCCCCTCGGGGTATCAGTGAGGGGGAAGAGTACGCCTGAGCTAGCAATCCTGACGGTGTATACATACCTTAATAACTTGACTACTGGCTGTGTCACACACACACACACACACACACACACACACACAGGGCTTAGGCTGGGGGGGTAGGGGAGGTTGCTAGCGTGCATGAATACATAGGAAAAAAGAAATGGTAAATACATATTTCTATATACAAGGTTAAGAGACAGGGCATCACCATTGTAAAACTCTACCCGTAACACATAATAGTAATTGTACAGACACACACACACACACACACACACACACACACACACACACACACGGTGAATCATACATATATTATGCCTTAAGATGTTAATGGGCATTTACACGCCTGTGTTAGATTGGCGCGCACATATACATGCAGACGTATCCTCACACATTTACAAACACAGGTACACAAGCCTCCCCCAGTTGACAGCGTCAGGCCCGGCACGTGCGCCAATACTCCAAATATAATCGCACACTCGATTACCTTAGTTTATGAAAGGGTTTTGTGTAGGTCGGCGGTAGATTGCGGCCCCGCTTGTAACAACCAGGTGTGTCGACTTTTTGGCTCGCCAAACGGCGTAGGAACCGTGGCGTGCTGTTATATATATAGTCTTCACAACACGGGGAAGTGACAAGAGCTCGTGGGTCACATTAACCTTAAACGAAGTCAACAGCCCTTCGAGTTAACGAGGCTGAGGTGTTGGACCGTGATGCATGGCTTCTGTCCCGGCGCATGCGCACTGCCTTTCACGGGCCCCGCGCCTGGTGCGGCCTATTTGCATGTGAAGGCAAGTCGACACGAGGAATACATCATATGGGGATATCCGATAACGCAGATAGGTTTAGGAACATAATGGAAGGGAAAGGTGGCTGAATGGCGGAGGGGAAAAATGGGAGAGGAAAGACTTTGAAATGAGGGAGTTTGATTTCTAGGGGAATTCGTAGGCTTGGGGAAGTAATAGATTTGGTATAGGATTATGTGGTAAGTCTTGGTATATTGATGTCTTTTTAGCGATTTTGGTGATTGTGGTTTGTCACTTGTCTCCCAGATACGTGGGTATGTTGTGATCATTCATAATGTGTAGATTGTCAGCTGCTGTTGGTACTTGAGAGTGAGTGGCGTATAACTTTATACAGTTTCACAGTAGTTCGGATATATATATATATATATATATATATATATATATATATATATATATATATATATATATATATAGTTTACCTGGGGTCTCTGAGAGAGTATAGTTTGCCTGTGTCTTTGAGGAGAGAATATAGTTTACCTGTATCTCTGAGAGTGTATAGTTTACCTGCGTCTCTTAGAGATAATAGTTTGTAAGTTTTGTTACGAAGGAAAAAACAGATAAGGGCCGTTGGTTTGTGACGTGCGTCTCTCTCTCTCTCTCTCTCTCTCTCTCTCTCTCTCTCTCTCTCTCTCTCTCTCTCTCTCTCTAAATATAGAACTGAGATGAGGATAGAACAGTTAGAAGGCGCTGTCCTCAACCTCGACTCGCCCCGGCATCAACCCCCGGCAGAAAACTGAGGAACAAGACAGAGAATCATGTGTTACGGAGTATGGACAACAGCGTGGAAGTTTACTAGAACGAATTTTTTTGGAGTATTTGTTGGTTACTGTACGTACTATCTTGCTACACCACACTGTACTACGCTACACTGCACTACACTGCGCTGCGCTACACGCTTAAACGTTTTCTTTCAAAACACACACACACACACACACACACACACACACACAATCATTCTTTCGTTTAGTAAATCCCAAAATTTTGCAAATATTTGTCCGTCTGCTTTTTAAAGGTATTACAGAGTTGGTGTTAGATTTTTCTTTTTTTTTTGTAACTTGTCCCAGTCTCCAACGGTTCTGTTAAACGCCGTTTGCTGGTAATTTTCCCAAGTCTTCAACGGTTCTGTCTAATGACGTCAGCTGGTAACAGGTGAGTCTTCAACGGTTCTGTTTAATGACGTTTGCACGTCATTTGCGTCAGTCTTCATCGGTCTTGTTTAACAGCGTTGGCTGGTAATATGTCCTTGTTTTCAACGGTTTTGTTTAGAAAGTTTTCCCTTCTTTAGTAATACATATTTTCGTCGGTGGTGGTAAACTCAGTACGCGACATTGCTTAGGGGGTATACCATATATACTATACGTGGTATACTGTAAGTGTCACTGGTTAGGATATATTCTGGACATGGCCGTGTTGGAGGTATGCGACACCAGATGTGTGGCTTGTACTTGGGTCTGCCTTGAGGGCAGTCTTTTCTTCGCAGTTGCTTTAGTATAGCCACTGTGTGTGGCTTTGGTATAGCCAGTGTGTGTGGCTTTGGTATAGCCACTGTGTGTGGCTTTGGTATGGTCACTGTGTGTGGCTTTGGTATAGCCACTGTTTGTGGCTTTGGTATGGTCACTGTGTGTGACTTTGGTATAGCCAGTGTGTGTGGCTTTGGTATAGCCACTGTGAGTGGCTTTGGTATAGCCACTGTGTGTGGCTTTGGTATAGCCACTGTTTGTGGCTTTGGTATAGCCACTGTGTGTGACTTAGGCATATATTGTTTATGCTCCTCAATGGCTTAGTTATAGCCTGGCCTGGGTATAGCTTGTGCATGGCCCGAAGTTCGTGTTCTCAGGTGTCCACGGGGCTGGCCTCTGTAATACTGTAGTTTGTGCTCAACAGCGATCGTGGTTGATAGATAGCGAGGGCGTGGCGCGCTGAGTTGAGTTAGGTTAAGACGGGTTAGGTTCGTTCTTGAGGATAGGACTGTGGTTATCCGTGGTAGGAAACCTGAACACTCTTTCGAACCAGGTAAGTAAATGCTTGTAAGTTTATAAGTGGTTACTTTAGTAATGATTTCTTTTGTTTTTATTTATTCATTTATTTATTTTTTTTACACGAGTGATCATTTGCGTATTTAGTGTCTACGATTTACATTTAGATTGCTCGCATGATAGATATCAGCAGCTGGACTTAATGCTAACTGGAGTAGACTCGATGGTATGACATCTTGATGCCAAGGTAGATGAACTGGTAGTTAGGGGCTGCAGGCAGTGAGTTATGGTAGACAGGATTGTGTTTAGGAGTTACATGGAAGTGACGTCAGGTATGCATACCTGCATTTAGAAGTAACAGGTAGCTAGGAAAGGGAGACCTAACTGCGGTTAGGGACCATGGGCAGGTGTGAGTTACAGGGACGTAGGCTGAATGACACAAACGTTACTACCACTACCGAATAATAACGTCATCCACTGGAATTACCATGAGAGAACCACTGCCACACAGTTCTTGTCGTCTCTTTCCATTCTCCACTCCGCCACCTACTTATTCTTCTTCATCCTTGTTCTCCTCCATTTTCTTCATCACCCTTTCCCTCATAACCCCTCCCCCATCCTGCCCCACTCCTAACTTACCCCTCCTCAGTACCCGCCTCCCTCCCTCCCTCCCTCCCTCCCACCGTGGAATGAAATATGGGGGTGTCACTGTAACTTGCCCTCCACTTTGTAAACACGACCTATTAGCGAAATTTCCTTGTTCATCTATCACCTGCACTCCAACGATCTGAATGGAATATTATGCAAATTACCGACCCCTACCCTCGAGCTGATGGCTTAGAACACCCCCCCCCCCTCCCTCCCCTCTACCCCCCCCCCCCCAAACCACAGACCCATCCCTATACATCCAACCTTCCCCTCACCCGCGGCCTGTTAAGTCATTCAGTCGAGTCATTCCTTGACTCTTGCCTTCTATAGGGCTCGACATCGTCATTCTTACCCCCGTGGTTTCGACAGACGAGGTATCTGGTGGAGACCCAGCGCTGTTCAGTGACCTGCTCTCTCGTGGATTATGAGCGAATGCATCAGGCGAGTCGCTGTGTTATACGCTGGAGTTCTATGATAACCTCTTCCCCCGTGGCAGTCGGGGGAGATAGTGAGTCAAAACTAAGTCGATTTTCTTACCGTGGGGACCGCAAGAACTAGACACACACACACACACACACACACACACACACACACACACACACACGAGAGGAGACAGACCACTTTTTAAATCGACAAAATGCTTGCAAGCATAAAGAAAAAAAAAAGAAAATCTGGAATCATATTTGCCAACATGTAATATTATGCAAATGAGGAGCCACAATCACGACTTGTCCAGATATAAATATACATTGGTTTCAGCCAGGTTCGACCAGTTGTTTTTGGTTCGATGTTTAATCATAGATAACACAGGATGATGATAAAGAGACAGTGGATAATAAATGATAACGGAGACCAGATTAGGACCACTTGTAAATGAAAAAAATGGGAATGAAGGAAAATATTACGGTTAGTAATGCATTAATGAAAAAATAAGAAAAGAATATAAATGATAAAGATATAGTATGAATGAAGTCATTAAGAAATAAAGATGAATGGAGATATTGCAAAGACCAAATTAAGATGATTGAAAATACATATTGAATGCTGCAAAAAAAAAAAAGGATTTGACAAATCATTCATAAAGAAAACTTAATGACTAAAGAATATAATAGTGCATATATGAATGATAATAGTACGACAAACGTTTGATATATATATATATATATATATATATATATATATATATATATATATATATATATATATATATCTTTCAAACTATTCTCCATTTCCCGCGTTAGCAAGGTAGCGTTAAGAACAGAGGACTGGGCCTCTGAGGGAATCTCCTCACCTGGCCCCCTTCTCTGTTCCTTCTTTTGGAAAAAAGAAAGAAATATATATATATATATATATATATATATATATATATATATATATATATATATATATATATACACTTCTCCCCATGGAACCCTTTCTGTGAGGCTCCCGCAGGGCTCAGGAAGTTAGCCACTTCCAGCGGACGGGACTGACGATGAAAAAGTGTGGTGACGTTGTGCGTTTTCTTTGTGTGGTGAGTGTGGGGCAGCTGAGGAATAGGAGGAGTTCAGTGTCTGCCACTGTGGAGGTTGCATCTCGGGCGGGAGAGGGAGGGGGGCGGGGCTGATGTCTTCTTGTGTTAAGCTGAAAAGGTGTTTTATGATGTTGTAGAGATAGGTTGCGGTGTCCTGAGCACAACCGAGAACGAATAATTCGAACATGTCGCAGTCAGAGGAGTGTAGAATGGATTTTTAAGAATGGGTAGTGTGTGTGTATGTGGGTGGGTAGGGGAGCGGTTATTTAGTGTTTATCGCTTCATTAACGTGAATGTTTTGGGGTTGCGGATATTTGAGGGTGAAGATTTCTCAAGTGTGAGGTAGGAATGAGGTTTCTGTGTCTACGTGGGGTTGATGGATGGCTACGAAATGTTTTGGATGGGAGAAGTCATGGTGAGGGTCATGCTGGACGAGTTATGCTTACTGTATTGGAAATATTATTACATTTGTTGTGCAGATGTTGAATGTTTGTGGTTGCTAGGCAGCCGGTGATTATTCTGAATGCTTTGGTAGGAGGTTTAGTTGGAGGAAATGATTTGTTTGGAGAGAATCCTGAGGGATTCATTTTCGTTGTTTCGTGAACGGTGTCTGATGCTTTGTGATAATTGGTGCAACTGGTATCGTGAGGGAGGTGAGTGAAGGAGGTTTGAAGGGTGGTGTGGGTGGCTGAAGCCATCCAGGATGTGATTTGTAAGGTTTGATTGCAGTATTGTAGTCGAGTGATTGGGTCTAAGGCCGTGCTGTGCTGTGTGGGTGAGAGTGGAGTAGTTTAGTTAATTCATTGGGGATTATTATTATTTTTCTTTTTAGGAGTTTGATGATGGCAGTGAGTCGGGGCGGCAGAACGAAGAGGAGCTGTGGGGTGTTTCAGGATGGGTACTGTGTTGGCAAGTTTCAAGATGTTTGGAATTTTGTTGTGTAACCAGGAGTAGTTGAATATATATATATATATATATATATATATATATATATATATATATATATATATATATATATATATATATAATTTTTTTTTTAAACTATTCGCCATTTCCCGCGTTAGTGAGGTAGCGTTAAGAACAGAGGACTGGGCATTTTTTTGGAATTTCCTCACCTGGCCCCCTCTGTTCCTTCTTTTGGAAAATTAAAAAAAAAACGAGAGGGGAGGATTTCCAGCTCCCCGCTCCCTCCCCTTTTAGTCGCCTTCTACGACACGCAGGGAATACGTGAGAAGTATTCTTAATCCCCTATCCCCAGGGATAATATATATATATATATATATATATATATATATATATATATATATATATATATATTAGTCTTTACATCGCCAATGGAACTAGATGCTTGATGTGGAAATTTAATATGTTGTCAGAAACTGTTGCAAGACCGTATTTAAAGGTCAGAGATTCAGCTGTGAGTGTAAATGGGAGTGAAGCTTAGGTAAAGAACCTTAAAAGGGTGAATTTTGTGTAATATTTTCATAATTTCTCTCAGAAGGAGTTTGACTGGTTTGTGACTGATTTCTGAGTAGTGTTTCATTAGTAAGTTTCTCTCTTCTTCGGCAGATAAGATGTTGTTAGTTTGGACTCGAAGTTCTTTATGTGTAGGGTCTGACGTGGTGTGAGAGGTGTGTAGGGTCTAAGGTGGTGTGGGAGGTGTGTGTAGGGTCTGAGGTGGTGTGAGAGGTGTGTTGGGTCTAAGGTGGTGTGGGAGGTGTGTGTAGGGTCTGAGGTGGTGTGAGAGGTGTGTTGGGTCTAAGGTGGTGTGGGAGGTGTGTGTAGGGTCTGAGGTGGTGTGAGAGGTGTGTGTGTAGGGTCTGAGGTGGTGTGAGAGGTGTGTTGGGTCTAAGGTGGTGTGGGAGGTGTGTGTAGGGTCTAAGGTGGTGTGGGAGGTGTGTGTAGGGTCTGAGGTGGTGTGAGAGGTGTGTGTGTAGGGTCTGAGGTGGTGTGAGAGGTGTGTGTGTAGGGTCTGAGGTGGTGTGGGAGGTGTGTGTAGGGTCTGAGGTGGTGTGAGAGGTGTGTGTGTAGGGTCTGAGGTGGTGTGGGAGGTGTGAATATTTGTTTGTATCGTTTCTTAGAGTTGGGTGGTCACAGATTTGTGGTTGATTGTGTTAAGGTAGTGGTGCCAGTCTGCTGTTTGTGGTTGTGTTAAGGTAGTGGTGTCAGTCTGCTGTTTGTGGTTGTGTTAAGGTAGTGGTGTCAGTCTGCTGTTTGTGGTTGATCGTGTTAAGGTAGTGGTGTCAGTCTGCTGTTTGTGGTTGTGTTAAGGTAGTGGTGTCAGTCTGCTGTTTGTGGTTGATCGTGTTAAGGTAGTGGTGTCAGTCTGCTGTTTGTGGTTGTGTTAAGGTAGTGGTGTCAGTCTGCTGTTTGTGATTGTGTTAAGGTAGTGGTGTCAGTCTGCTGTTTGTGGTTGTGTTAAGGTAGTGGTGTCAGTCTGCTGTTTGTGGTTGTGTTAAGGTAGTGGTGTCAGTCTGCTGTTTGTGGTTGTGTTAAGGTAGTGGTGTCAGTCTGCTGTTTGTTCTTAATATAATTAGTTTCATGAGGGCGTTGTTCAGAATTTTGAGTCTATGTTGTTGATGAGTGGGTGTGTTCGTGGGTGATCCTTTTTCCTATAGAGGTTAGTGACTTGTATAGAGAAGTTTGGGCTATACTGCTCTGTCCATGTGGTATGTGTTCTTTACTGGCTTGGTTATTGGTACTGAAGAAATGGGAAATGGCACGGTCAAGAGGTGGAAAGTTCCGTACAGTGAAGTCTTAGATCATGGATGTTATATATTGTGTAAATGTAGGCCAAACTACTTTCCTCTCTCTCTCTCTCTCTCTCTCTCTCTCTCTCTCTCTCTCTCTCTCTCTCTCTCTCTCTCTCTCTCTCTCTCTCTGTGCTTGTGAATGAACTAGTAGTTACATGCATGTGTGCGTATGCTGTAGAAGTTACAGTAAGTTTCCCGAAATGCACTAAATCGAGGAGGATGTTGAAACATGTACCAATAAGAATATGTATAGTTATTGTGTATTATCATTAGGAACAGAGAGACAGGTTTTAAAGGGGGGGGGGGGGTTAGGTAGGTATTTGGGAGGAATGATCTGAAAAGGATGGTAATTATGTCTTGTGTTGACAGAACACACCAATTTCAGCAAGGGCCTTGGTGTTTGTTGCACTTGACTGCGTAAAGGAAGGAGTTATTCCTTTTATCACTAAAGTCTAATACTAACTCGCCTGTATTTTGCCTCCAGGGCAAAACATGAGCATGTCATACTGCAATCTGGTGACGAAATGTGAGCCGATCGTAACCTAGTATCTTGTTATTGGGTGATTAGCAATTTTGATCACGTTAAAAATGGTTATTGCTGTTTACTATTTTTTTTCTCCTTCTCCACGGAACACAGTCTGATTTAAATCTAACCTAAAGAGCCTCGACTTACCAGTCAGGGTTCACACGTTACGGGTGTGAAGCAAAGGAAAATGTCAAGAGAATGGGACGCCTCTAGCGGCCACCGGCTAAACTTGATTGTAAACAATACGGAACGCGTCAGGATGCCAGTGACGAAACAATGAAAAAATCTAAAGATAAATTGATGTAGAGCGGGTAGTAACAGCTTTACATCCCACTGTTTATACCTCCTTACTTGAATTAATTCAATTACGGACCGAATATGTAATTAGGACCATTCAGATAATGATCCGATCTAATTTTCTTCATGGAAACCTTAAATACGAAGTTGCATGAAACCCTATCATGCCATTCGGTATATATGGATGCAGTAACACACACACGCACCGTGGTGTAGAGGTTTATTGACCGGCTGGCCAGGATCGAGCGGGTAGGTTCGAATCCTGGTTGCGGCAGTCGGTCCACAGTCAACCCAGCTGTTCATCCACCCCTAGGAGTTGGCTCATGAAATGGGTACCTAGCTCAGGCTAGGATATATATATATATATATATATATATATATATATATATATATATATATATATATATATATATAATATATTATATCGTTAATGGGATGGCCTTGATTAGGGCCTCAGCTGCCCGTGCCGTCTCAGCTAGCATAAAAAAAAAAAAAGCTGTGGTTTGTGTTGCGATCCAGCAGTCGAGTAGACCCGGGTTCGAATCCCGGTCTGGGCAGTCTGTTCAAATCCAACCCAACCAGGTTGCTGTTCGTCCTCCTCCCTGAGGCTGGTCGATGAATGGGTACCAGGTGTAAGTTAGGATGTGTATACGTGTGTGTGTGTGTGTGTGTGTGTGTGTGTGCATAAATGCATAAGGCAAAGTCATGGTTTATACATACAAGGTTAAGGGAAGGGGCAACGCGAGCGTACATCTCCCGTTACACATATCACACAAGTAACAATCACACACAAACTTGGTGGCTGTGTTGGCATGTTACGCCTATTGGTACATGGTTGGGAATAGTAGTTTTTTTTTTTCTTTTACTGCTCGCTCTCGTGAGATAGAGTTGAGTAGCCTTGGTGCAATCTTTACAGATCATGCGACTTGCAGAATTTTATGATGAGTCTGGTTGTCCAGGATCTTCCCCTCTCCCCATTTACCCCAGTTCTTACTCCTCCTCTTCGTCTTGTTTTGGGCTAAATTGTCGTTATTTTTTCCTCCCCCGCAAACGACGACACATCAGAAGCATTGTCGTAAACATGGCCATCTGGGATGAAAGAAAACCGGAGCACAAGAAAATGAACCAATTCTGTTACATAACTCCGTAGGTGTTTGAAGACCTGACGCTTTAAGTTTGGAAAGGTTTTGAGGGGAGGGAGAGACAAAGGAGGGGAGAGAAATCCATATCTCCGCTGTTCGAGGAAAGGAGGTATACATAACGGTCAAGCCCAGCGTAGCTGGTCCCCACGGGAAAAGAAAATCTACGGGAAGCAGCAGCCAGACACGTGATACAGGTTTTAAGTCTTAGTAGCAGGGATGCGTGCAGGCAGCTCACGAGATCCAGTGGCCGAAATAACAAATGGAGAACAGGCAGAGGGCAGAAATATCACGGCGGATGGAACAGTATTTAGGAAAGTTTAATAAGGCGGATGGCTTTTAATTCCACTCTGGCTACGAGAGAAATGGAGGAAAACCCACCCAAGATGTAGTACTCCTTTCCGGCGCGAATATAAATCCTGTACATCTGGAATAGCTTGTGACGAGGGAGGGAAAGTGTTACGGAATTTATCCAACGCTTCCAGCTTTTAGGAAGTCAGGATTTGTAACGTTCATTATATGGGGATAGGGAGGGGGACATGGCTATGCTCGCCTTGGTTATGTTACTGAAGGGTTGAGTTGTGCAGTTTTCATATTTGACAGTAGGAAATGAGTGGAAATTGGAATGATGTATAGAAACTGCGTTTATACACCACTGAATCGAGCCAGGATACTGCTTCCCGAATCGAAGAGAATACGCAGGTCGAAATGAAGAGAGGAGTTGCATGTTCAGCGCGAGAGAAGGAGCAAGTATTAAAGCGAGGGTGGAAGGAAAAGTGAGTTAAAGTACGTGAGGTAGAATCACTGGCGTAAGAATGATTGAAGGGTCAGAAGCTGGAGGTTCAGGGGTGTTGCTTAAGGAAAGAGAGAAGGTGACAGGACTGTACCCTGACAGACACCAGTGTTGGTTGGGAAAAGGGGGAGAAATCTCTTCTTCATCAGCAGCTAACTAGAAACAGAGCCATGTATTAGAGAAGTTTAGAAAAGCCCAAAGAGAAGACCTTAGAAAGCTAATACTTATGCCAAGGCTTTGGAGGTGTCAAAGGCTGCAAAAAACATATTCATCAAAATCCTTTAGGATGGAGACTCATATACAAGAGAAGATCACTTGTAGACTTCACACCATAAAGGACGTATTAATGACATGAAAGGAGGAAGCTTCTAAGTCATTTAAGAGTTAAGATAGTCTGATTCCGTTAGAGATGGTAGAAGTGAAGGTAATGGGGAAATAGAAGTTTTGAACAGCCACCTTTCGTAGGGATAGGCAGCACCAAGGTATGCTTCGTAAAAAAGGCAAATTTGGGTTATAAGAAATGAAATAGGCGAAGAACAATTGAAAATCAGTTCTGAGGCATCATACGCCTCGCCCACTTGTAGCTAGGAGGGTACAGTACTTGGATGACCTTGCGTAAGGAAAATAGTGGGCGTTGGCCAAGAGGGAAGAGGTGTTGGAGGAGGACTAGGTACGGAATCAGTCAAAGGAAATGAGCGGCCGTATCAGCTGGAGAGTTGGCTTTAGATTGATCACGTCCAAAGGTTGAGTTAGGGTTATTAGTGATGCTTCATCATTAAAAGTCAGATTAGTACACTTTCGCTTGTGAAGGCATGCCCGGCTCCATGACTAACAACTTTCCAATGATTCCGAACGTAACTGAAGGCAGAATTCTATTCAGTAGGAGGAGGACGACGAGGAGGAGGAGAGTTTTTGTTCCAATACTTTCATTCCTTGATGCGTCAGGCACCAGAGCAACGCTGATATCTGGAAGGATAAGTATTAAGTGGGAGATGGGACGTAGAACTCCACTCAAGCCGAGTTAACTTCTGATGTAGGTTCAGCGCAGCTGCAGGAACCGCCGACAGCGAAGCATTACAGGTTCTAATAACACTTCAATTGATTCTACGCTTTGGCGCGTAGGTCTCTTGACTATGGACTTCCTCGAACTGGCTACCTGTCCTCGATGAAGCCGTTGACTATGGCCAGTGATATGTAAGTTTCTACTCTTTTATTCTGTCCATAAAGTACTTGTGTGCCATTAACCTTGTGGTCGCAGTTGGTGCCATTCGGTGTTGGTATAAAGGCTCTCACTCCCTACTCCTCATTGCCAACAGAACTCGTCGGGAACCTCAAGTCGCTTATCGAGATGTTCATTAGAGATCAAGACCTCTTGTTATCAAGTTCTCTCCAACAGTTCTTTATCGGGATGTTCTCTAGAACTCTGAAGCCTTCGACTCTTCATCGGGACGTCCGTTCGAACGCTTGTGACTCTGTTAATCGGGAACGCCTTTTAGAACTTTAAACCTATGATTTCTTATCGGGATCTGAGACTGTGTTTAAACGAACGCTGGCTTCGATTATATAAATATCCGGATACATTAACGTTCAGAAACCTCTCGGAGCGAAGGAATGTATGAATAGAGAGAATAAGATCTTAGAGCCGGACTTAAATAGACGGAGAAGCCTTTTCTAAAGCGAAGAAATGGGTGGAATATACAAAAGCCAGGAAAATATAGTTTGTCCGGAGAATTATTAGTTGAAATTCGTGTTTTTCCGCGGAAAGGAATGCATACTTGATTATGTTCGGGGAGAGAGAGAGAGAGAGAGAGAGAGAGAGAGAGAGAGAGAGAGTACAACAGTGAAACGTTATTTCTTTGCAAATTTATTAGACTTTTTTCTTTTTTCATTTTTTTACTGTAGTTTTGCCAAAAATTATAGAGCGCACGTCAGTATTTTTTTTCGATACGTTTTCGTCAGTGTTGCGCTGATGGTATACACGAATGTTTACGTACATATAAACACACACACACACACACACCCTCCTTCCCTCCCCCGAACAGAACAAATACGTAATTAATTGCACACACCCCAATGTAGACCTCCGTATTCGCAGTGTACGAATGGGTAGAAGCAGATAGGAGTAGATAATGACAGACAAGATGGCCACAGCACACACAACACGACGCCTCCCTTCCTATCAATATATCTTCTTAGGTCAGATTTATATTTTGTTTTTCTATTTCATCCTTGGAAGATCAATATCCCATTACCGTCTCTTGGATTTTAAGGGAGGGAAAGATAAAGCATAGTCAAGTCTTGTAAACCATCAGAATAATGTCTTTATATATCGGAATATTTTCATTTGATCATCATCCGGGCTGGCGTTAGGAAATGTATATATATATATATATATATATATATATATATATATATATATATATATATATATATATATATATATTTCTTTTTTCTCTCTTCCTTTGGGGGAACAAAAACCTAAATTTTTTTTCCCGTATTACGTGAAGAAAAACAGGATAGTATTCGTTGCCATCAAAGCGGCGGCGTCGAGACGTCCTGCACCGGAGCCTCCCTGGAATAACGGTGCTAATCTTTCATTTTCGGAACAAGCGTCGTCCCTTTAAGCGATATACGTCCGCTGTGTGTATAAAGTTTAGGGACAAAATTTCTTGTGCCTTAGCAATTTGGAAAACTTGGAGACAACAAATTACGAAATTCCGAAGACTATCACACACCAGTACACCCGAGCCTCGAAATTACTCCGACAAGAAACAAAGACTTGCCTAATGTCGGCGGATAAATTAATATATATCTTCTTTTGAGAGGCTTTTGTTTCCCCTCATCAAACTTCATTCCTTTCCTGAACATTTTTAATTTCTTAAGTGTGTATATATATTTTTTTTTTCTTTTTCGTACCTTTCTTCCGTTCGTATCCTCAATTCAATTCAATCGTCTTTGTCTTGTTTATTCCTTCGACTCGAACTCTCTTCTGTGTTTCCTTAACTTTTAAACCTGGCCAGATTATTATTTTTACACCGTCGCACCTCTAGTTTGATGTTTATAACAATTTCCTTTCGTCGGAAAGATATATTTACGTCTGGTTTTTTTTTTTTTGAAAGCGTTTCCAAACTTCACTTCTTTTTTTTTTCCTTGTCATTGAAAATAACTCGGCTTGTGTAGACGCGAGCCTGATGGTCCTATTGCCATATTTCAAGTATGCTTGACGAACACGCGTGTCTTACTCCTGTGATTTCTGTAACTACGACTACCACTCCGGCAGGTATACGCCTAATGAATAGGTTGTATATATATAACACTTTTAAACTCATACCTCTCACTTCGTAACTAACTCAAGTCAGGTCATGTAGGTGAAACTTGTGAAGAAGTTCGTTTTTGCTCTGATGATGACCCACTACAGGATTAATTTGGAATTCAAACGTCAGCGTCACTGTCAGCTTTTTCGTGTCATAGTCTAAGCTACGATACCTTCTTAAGGTTCGTGGGCGAATTTTGAACAGTTGGTACTTCATTGTTTGAAGATCGTACCCTCCTAGTAGAGACCTGGTCGTTGGTTTATGAGATGGTGAGGTGAGAAGAGAGGAGGTGGTGAAAACCCTGCGTAAGGTGAAGCGAGAGAGAGCATTTGAGTTTCTCAAAGTGGTGGATGGTGATATTGTTGGTTAGTTATTTTGGCCGTTTGATTTGTGTATGGCATTAGGTAAGCTGCACTTGCTGCCTTAGCTTATTTTTTTTTTTTTCATAGGAAAGGGGTTTAAAGTCAGTGTTCGAATTACAGGGCTTTTAAGTATTTAGTGTACCTGCCCATTTGCATGGGCAAATGGTGATAGGGTGTGGTAGGGCTTGGTTGTGGATGGTAGTCTTTGGTTTGTATACATTATTCACAACAGCTAGAGAATGAGTGTTTGCAATGAGGCCGTTGTTCACGTGTTCCTGGCGCTACGTCACTGAAGCAGGGAAGGCAGTTAGGTATTAAACAAAAGTTATTGGTATTTGGTGATCATCCTCAAACACCTTTATTCAATACTGAGTAAAACATTCACTGCACCTTACTGTCAATAAAACGGTCAGTGCACCTTGTTTTCAATAGATACATATATACATACACCTATCGTGATATTAAGCTCCTTACACACAGAAATAACATCATGACATCACTTCCTGAAATGTAGGAAAAAAAAAGATTGGCGAATGTTATTCTCCTCCAAGTACTAAGTTTGCCAAGTGTGTGATTCTGTCTCTGGCTTCAGTGTTTTCTTTTTTCTCTTTCTTTACTGTTTTCCTCTGATACCTTCCTTCACATTCTAGAGCTTAGCACGTTTTTAGTTTTCTTTTAAAACATTTTTTGTTATCTCTTTTCATCATATATTGGTATTTATTATTATTATTATTATTATTATTATTATTATTATTATTATTATTATTATTATTATATTTCTCTCTCTCTCTCTCTCTCTCTCTCTCTCTCTCTCTCTCTCTCTATATATATATATATATATATATATATATATATATATATATATATATATATATATGTATAGTTTTATGTGGTTCTCTCCCTTGTACCTTCCTTGCTTATCTTGTGTTCCTTTGTCTCGCATTTAGCTTCGTTTGTTCCTGTCTCTTACAGATATTTCAAGTTTCCTCTTACTCCTTTCCACCGCACACCCACCTCTTCTTTCACTCTATCCATCATGCCTCATTCCACTCCTATTCCTTAATTTTTTCTTCCCTGCTCCTATACCTTCTACTTCAACCCCCTCCTTCCTTTCCCCCTTCTCCCCCTCTCCCTCTTTCCCCATTACCGCTCTTCCTTCCTCGTCTCCCTCTTCCCTCCCATCACCATTTTCCTCCCCTCCCCCTCTCACCCCTCTCCCCCCCTCCCCATAACCACTCTCCCCCCCTCTCCTCCCCCCCTCCCCCTCACTCTTCTAGGGCTCTCCACGTAATGATTTTCCATCAGGGTATTATGACTGATTAGATGTTGGCCGACTAATGAAGACTATTGAATTAATGGCGATGTCCAGTGAAGGCTCGGATGGTGGTGTTCTTGACCAGCCAGAGGGGAGGGCGTTCTCCTGAAGGCACGGGAACCAGTCAGAAGGGGCGGCGTTCTCCTGAAGGCACGGGAACCAGTCAGAGGGGGCGGCGTTCTCCTGAAGGCACAGGAACCAGTCAGAAGGGGCGGCGTTCTCCTGAGCTACCCAGAGGGGCGGCGTTCTCCTGAGCTACCCAGAGGGGCGGTGTTCTCCTGAAGGCGCCACTGATAACCCCTCTACTCCGGCCCTCGCTTTTTTCTGTAGGAATTAGTTGTGTGTTTCCGGATTTCTTTGTGGCCTTTTTTCTTGAGGTGTGTGTGTGTGTGTGTGTGTGTGTGTGTGTATGTGTGTGTGTGTGTGTGTGTATGTGTGTGTGTGTGTGTGTGTGTTTGGGTGTGTGTGTGTGTGTGTGTGTGTGTGTGTGTGTGTGTGTGTGTGTGTGTGTGTTTGGGTGTGTGTGTGTGTGTGTTTTGCAGTTTTTTTTCACTATTTGTAGGTTGATTGTTCTTCATTTTTTTCAGGGGAGCGGAATTAAGAATGATTAGATCAAATGGTTTTAACAAGAGATTTTCTCAGGGTTTGAGGACCAAAGTGGTTGATAGGGATTGTTTTGTTTTTTCATAATTTTCGTATAAAAGCTTTTTTGTTTTATAACTCACGAGATGATGCACGAATTAACAAACACAAAGAATTCATGCACAGTAACACTTACACAAACACATGTATGTGCATTCGCAAAGAAACAAATACACCTTGTCTCTCTCTCTCTCTCTCTCTCTCTCTCTCTCTCTCTCTCTCCCTCCCGTAACTCTTACTGTACATGATGACATTACGCGCCGCAAGAATGCTCCCTGATTCGTCCCTCTCACGACGCCCCGCCTCCTCTCCGGTCCTCCTCCTGTTCGTTGTCTCCCGCCATGCACGTCCGTCATGAGCAGCGGGTCATCAGCGGCGTCTTGCCTGAACCAGCATGACACAGACGGATTCCGCCTCGTCATACGGGTATACATATGATCTCGTTAGGTAATTAGAGTGTCCACTGAGAATGGTATATCAAGTAGCAGTAGTTAGAAGCATATTTCTAAGCCTTATTGTCTAGGCCGCTTGGATCTGGAGAACAACACGAGACCAGAGGGCGAAAAATACATTTCCCCTGTAATGTTGTGGGTGGTATTATCTCTGTTCATCCTGGGGAAAGCAACGCGTTTTCAGTAGGACAGACAGACAGGCGTGTTTAGTTCCATGACTGGTTCGAGTATATTTTTATTCCCAGGGGAAGTAACGAAGAGAGGGAAAAGGGGGGGGGGGAATAATTGTTTGGCTTCCTTACGATAATAGTATCTTGAATAATCTGAATGATGTATTATCTATCTTTTTAGGCTTATCATCCTCAACATCTACCATTAGAACCAAGTTTCCCTAAAGCGTACACCACGAATCGGTGTGTGTGTGTGTGTGTGTGTGTGTGTGTGTGTGTGTGTGTGTGTGTGTATTATGTTGTCAGGGATATGAAAATGATATTATCGTCAGATGTCTGGCTTGTTAAGGTTTACACCTGATTGATATGATGGTATATCGCTCGGTTATATCTTCACTGGTGGTATATCGTCCATCACTCTCCCCAACGGTAAGTATATCAACCCCTTACTATACCATACACTAGCATATCGTCTGTCGCTCTCCCCAACACTGGTATATGATCACCAACACTTTCTCCAACACGACTGTATGGTCCGTTGCTCTCCCCAACACTGGTGTGTGATCCCTACATTTCCTCCAACACAGGTATATAATCCCTTTCACTCTTCCTAACAGTCAGTCACAACTCGCCCCAACACTTATAAATGACACTTTTCAATCTCCCCAACACTGGTGCATCACTTACAACCTGCCCCAACACTTAATAAATGACACCTTTCACTCTCCCCAACACTGGTGCATCACTTACAACCTGCCCCAACACTTAATAAGTGACACCTTTCACTCTCCCCAACACTGGTGCACCACTTACAACTCGCCCCAACACTTATGAATGATACCTTTCACTCTCCCCAACACTGGTGCACCACTTACAACTCGCCCCAACACTTATAAATGATACCTTTCACTCTCCCCAACACTGGTGCACCACTTACAACTCGCCCCAACACTAGATCAAGACTCATGAATCGTTCCAGCACCGGTATATGACTCATCGCTGATTCCAGCGCTGGTCCGTCATTCATCACCGGTTCCAGAGCAGGTCCGTCACTCCGGTTCTAGCGCTGGTCCGTCACTCATCTCCGGTTCCAGCACTGGAACGTCACTCATCTCCGGGTCCAGCGCTGGTCCGTCACTCATCTCCGGGTTTAGCGCTGATTCGTCACTCCTCACCGGTTCTAGCGCTGGCACGTCATTCGTCTCCGGGTTTAGCGCTGGTCCATCGCTCATCTCCTGTTCCTGCGCTGGCCCGTCACTTATCTCCGGGTCTAGCGCTGGTCCGTCACTCATCTCCGGGTTTAGCGCTGGTCCGTCACTCATCTCCGGGTTTAGTGCTGATTCGTCACTCCTCACCGGTTCTAGCGCTGGCACGTCATTCGTCTCCGGGTTTAGCGCTGGCCCGTCACTCGTCTCCGGTTCCTGCGTGGCCGTCACTACTCATCCGGTCACGTGTCCGCACTCACTGCGTTAGCGTGGTCCGTCATCATGCCGGTGTCTAGCGCTGGACGGCCCGTCTCTCATTCGGTTCCAGTGGTGTTCCGTACCATCTCCGGTTCCAGCGCTGGCCCGTCACTCATCACCGGTTCCAGCGCTGGCCCGTCACTTATCTCCGGATCTAGCGCTGGTCCGTCACTCGTCTCCGGGTCTAGCGCTGGTCCGTCACTCATCTCCGGTTCCAGCGCTGGCCCGTCACTCATCTCCGGTTCCAGCGGTGGTCCGTCACTCACTCATCCCTCAGTTACCCACCGCTGGCAGATGATATGATGAGTAGATGATGGCCGGTTGTTAGGCCTACCGGGCCCAGACGGCCACCTGCCATTGTGTTGACTCATGTTTCTTCTTTTCTTTAGTTTTTTTTCCGTCCCTTTAACTCCTCATTCCTCACCCGTCTCTCATAATCCCCCTTTTTCCATCATCTTTTCCCTTGGCCTGTGTGTGTTTGCCCCGCCCTCATAACCTCCTCATATATCCCCCTCACTCCTGTTCTTCCTGGGTCTTGCATCTCGTTCATGTCCCTCATTTGTCCTCACTGTCTCATTCATTCTTTCTCACCTTGCTTTTTTTTCTCTCTCTCTCACTCTTCCCTTTCCTTTACATTTCTCAATTCCTCTTCCCATCTTTCGGTTCCGTACTCTTACCCCTTTCCTTCCACTCTCCCTTCCCCTCCCTTATTTCCCTAACCTTTCCCCCTCACCTCCCCTTTCCCTTCACACCCCCCTCTCCCCTCCTCCTCTCCATCCCTCTCACCTCTTCTCCCTCTCTCTCCCTCTCTCGCTCTCTCCAACCTTTGTCATCATGTCGAAAAATTCTCATTTTTTTTTTCTTCCCAGGGCAAAGCAGTGCACATATTTACTCTCGTTCAACCAACCCTTCTAGGAACTGACCAATCAGACTCGAGGTAAACTAATACTAGGAAAAAAAAAGAGAGAAAAAAAAAAAGCTTCTTGCTATACAAGGCTTAGGATTTTCGGGAAATTACCGAGTCTTTGTTTTTCATGCGTTTTTTTTTTTTTTTAATGAATTTGTAAATATTGTCTACTGTCTGATAATACTTAATTGGATATATTTAGTGATTCTTTACTGTGGCATTTTTTGTTATCATCATTACCTTTTTATAGTTCATTTCAGTATTTATAGTTGCGTTTTGTATCATTTGATTTCCCCCCGCGATTCGTTTTCTGTTTATAAGATTTTTTAAAATGTCACAAATGATAAAGTTTGATGATGGGATGAACTGTGGATGATTTTTGGCCAGTGGGTCGTCCCTCTCTGTCTTGGTGGAGGAAGCAGGGTCAAGGGCGTTTGACCTCGGCTACATGGTCCTTTGGCATTACGTCTGAGGCAGCATTCTGGGTGCCACTCATTAGGATATGGGCTTCTTGTGTGTGTGTGAGAGAGAGAGAGAGAGAGAGAGAGAGAGAGAGAGAGAGAGAGAGAGAGATCAGAGGGAGAGTGGGAGGGGAGCGAGAGGTGATGGAAGAGTCGGCTAACCTCTCCCGACTTTGCTCGACGAACCGCATAAGACAGTTGCCAGGGGTGGACGAAGGGGGGGCGGGGGGGATTGGGGATAGAGGAGGAGAAGTATGAGGGATAGTCGATGGATAGGGGATTGAGGATAGGCAAAGAGGATTGGGGATAGAGGAGAGAATGAGGATTTTGGGATGATAAAGGTTTGCAGAGAACGAAGAATGGAAGTAGGAATCCGAGGGAGGATGGAATGGAAGGGGAAGAGTAGGAGCAGGATGGAATAGGAGTAGATGAGAGGAACAGACAAGAGGAGGGGAGAGGTTTAAGTTTTCAGGTGTAGAGCGGTGGCGTTGCGGGGGGAAGGAGTCGAAAGGGGATGAACACTTGTTTCAAGGCACGGGAGAAGGAGAACAGAGGATGATGAACACCTTTGATGATGAAGAACAGTCAAGTGAAGGGAATGGGTGAACGAAATTTTGGTTGATGATGAAAATGAAAGATAAATTACGTCATTGAAAGTGATGTAGATGGAAGTAGGCTTGATGAAGTGACGGAAGATGAGAAGAGGTGTAAGTGGTGATGACTAGGTTGTTGGGAAGTAGCGTTCCATGATAATGAGATGTGTAGAAGAAAATGTTTTGTGGAGTAGGTCGATCAGACAGGAAATTGTGGACAGTGAGCTAACGCGAGGAGGGTGAAAAAGAAAATGATGTGATGAAAAACATGTGGATTAAGAAGTAGGTGTATGAAAAGGGATAGAATACACGAAGACTGGTGAGAAGGAAGAGAGAGATTAAGAGGTAGATGGGAATAAAGTATCTGAGAAGGGCAGAGACGGATGAGAGAAGGCTGGAAGGAACCTACCTGAGGAGGAAGGTGGATGACATGGAAGTGAATGAGATGGGCGGAGGAGATTCGATCGGACGTGCGCGTGGCAGAAGATTAGAAATTCAGGAAAGTGATTAGGAAGGAACGGATACGAAGCGGAATGGACTAGAATGGGAGAGTGATTCTGAAAGGAAGGGACAGGGGAAACAAGATCTGTGTTTTCGTAAATACACACGCTTCCTGCACGTGCTTTGTTCCTGAGGAGAGGGCGTCGCATCCCGCCGCAGGGCAGAGCAGGTCAGGCCAGGAGGATCAGCAGTGAACGCCAGGGTTCGAGTCCCAGGCTTACGGCAGTAGAAATTTGTCCTGCAGAAAACTTGCCCGGAGGATCAATGTGTATTTGCCCGACCTAAAGACCCACTGCGTTATCACTGGGAAGTCGAGCTCTTAGGAGACCAGGTCAGGTCTAAGGAATCCATGCCAGTGCTCTTCGATCTCAGTTCGAGGCTTAAATCACTGGAGATTCATCCGCCTTGAGAAGAAACAACTGGAAGAGCATAGGCCACTCACCCGAGAGCTCTGCTTACAGAAACGTGTCTCTGGAAACTCTCCGTTCCAGAGACCTTAACGGGTGGAGGAGGAGGAGGAGGAGGAGGAGGAGGAGGAACACTCAGTGTGTGCTCAGTTCCAGTAGAGTCTCTGGTTTGCTGTAGTATCCCGTCTAGCTAGAGGACTGAAGCGTGTACACGCAGACTCGCGTCGCTGGCAGAAATCACAAGCAACATGCCGTTGTAGAGAAAACCATCAATGTAGTATTGTAGTTTAACAGTAAATGAAGGAGATTAGCTGTAGATGAAGGTAAGATAAGTAAAAGAAATAGCGAAGACCAGGATGAGGGGGAAAAAATATGATCAAATGAACGTACATATTTGGTGGTACATTTTACCATGAGATCCTGATAGTATTGTGAACTGAGTCTGACTGACAAACAGACGTAAATCAAGATTGAAATACACAAATGATCGATTGTGCCCGTCTGAGTATTCGGTTTCTGTTGCAGGAGTGTACAGTTGAGTCTGTCTCAGAATTTCCCCCTTTTAGAAGCGTAACCCTGATGGAACATCATGACTGATAGATGGCACAAAGGAAGAAAATAAAATATGTTTTCGTAGATGTCCCCGACTCGTTTTCTTGACCGAGCTAGTGTGGCCTGACCTGATACCTGGCTGGTCTGCGTCATATTCTTGGGCTCTGACGACATGACTAAGGGCAAGAGCGGGCGGCTAGCTTCACCAGCGGTGCAGTAATTGCCTTACCGGACTGCGGAGGCACGAGAAAAACAAATCTCCGGATTTTGCTACATGTTAGAGACTTTTGTACGTTAATGAAGTAGTATCCGCATCTACGTTTAAACGTTCTGTGTTTAAAGGAATGTTATTTCTGTCTGTGTCGCACTTGGTGTTAACGAATGTCTTTTTCTCGCAAGTATTATGGAGGGTATATATATATATATATATATATATATATATATATATATATATATATATATATATATATATATATATATATATATATATCATCCCTGGGGATAGGGGAGAACGAATTCTTCTCACGTATTCCCTGCGTGTCGTAGAAGGCGACTAAAAGGGAAGGGAGCGGGTGGCTGGAAATCCTTCCCTCTCGTTTTCTCTTAATTTTCCAAAAGAAGGAACAGAGAAGGTGGCCAGGTGAGGATATTCCCTCAAAGGCCCAGTCCTCTGTTCTTAACGCTACCTCGCTAACACGGGAAATGGCGAATAGTATGAAAGAAAGAAAGAATATATATATATATATATATATATATATATATATATATATATATATATATATATATATATATATATATATATATTCTCCTCTGCGTCGTAGGTATTATGAAGGTATTTCTGTCCATGTGTCGCAAACGCTATGAAAGTCTCTCTCTCTCTCTCTCTCTCTCTCTCTCTCTCTCTCTCTCTCTCTCTCTCTCTCTCTCTCTCTCGCGTTATGAGCTGTGGGGGGTCTTTAGTGTCTGTAGGCGTACAGACGTTGTGTTAAACGTGTGTTGGCGAGACTTGAGTAACGTGTATATACATATATGTTAAGAATATTAAAGCGGCTTTTTCTTGTGTGAAGGAACCCAGTCTCTCACAGATGTGTTCGTAAGGAAGAGTGTGCAAACAAGCTGCTTTACATGCCCGTAGGCACTCGTGCAGTAAAGTATATATGCTTGGGAATATCACACACACACACACACACACACACACACACACACACACACGCAAGCATGTGCATTGTTTAACATGCTTGCGAAGAGAGTTATTTTCCACCGTATCTAATTGTGAAACTGCAGCATCATGACGCAAATAAGCGTAGAAGGAAAAAGTAGAATATAACTACAGTAACATTGCAGTTGTTAGTGTGCTAGACAGTGATCAAATATCAAGATACAAGCTTGAATTTCTACTCTGTTGCAGACGAACACTTCGAAATTCAAATTACTTTCAAAGTAATTTTTTTTGAATGCTGAAAAAAAAGGCTACATACTCAGTTCTTTCTCTTTTTTTCTTCATTGTTAATCCTTCTTTATCCCCACTTTCTTCCCCTCCCTCCTCATCACTACCCCTCTCCCTCTCCCTCGGTTCCCCCCCGTCCGTTATCTCGCCTCACCCCTCTTCTTATGACTCCGTTTTCTATCGTTTGTTTTGCTTCCCCTCACTTTAGAATCACAGTAATGAAAAAAGAAAAGAAAAAATAGAATTCCAGATCGTTCCAATTATTAAGAAAACTCTCATATATAATTGTTAGCTGATGAGAGCTCACGCGACGGATTCCCAAGCCGCCTCACACGAACGGCCCCGAATAATACCAATGCAAGGGAAATGAGCGCTGCACGAACGCCACGGGAAATGAGCGCCGCACGAACGCCACTGTCGCTCCACCGGGGGACCGCTCCCGGCCGCCCGTGTCGGCTGAAGGCTCCGGGACCGGACGCCGACTTTTCTCTTTTCATCCATGCCAGGTAAGCCACAAATGAGGGGAATCCGCGTCCCGCTAATAATACTGGCGAGGAATCCAGCGAGTCGCATACCACACGCACACTAGGCTCCTAATTATTGTTTCATGTCGGAGAAAAATCGAGTGCAACATGCAAGGCTCGGGAGACGGGCCGGACCGTCTGCGTCCTTGTCCCTCCCTCACCTCACCAGGCCTATATATATATATATATATATATATATATATATATATATATATATATATATATATATATATATGTATATATGACTGTTACTCTTGTTTATCTGTTGTTTACTGTGGCATATGGCAACACCATGAGAGTTGTGCAGACGTGTTATTGTTTACCAAAGGTAAAACTAATTCTTCTTTCAACCTGAAATGTTGTTCATCGGCATATACGTCTTAGGTGACTACCTGGTTTGGTTAGGTTAGATTAGGGGGATAATTTAGAGAATTAAACTTATTGGTTTATTAGATTAAGGGGGTAATATAGGGAACTACTTAATTAGTTTGCTAGATTAGGGAGATAAATTAGGGAACCAGTCTAATTAGTTTGATACATTAGGGGGGGATAACTTAGGAAACTCAGCTAAATGCTTCGTTAGTTTATGGATTGATTTCGGGAAATACCTAATTTGTTTGTTAGATTAGGCGATGATTTGCAGCAAAGCTGTTGAAACCGTTGGAAATATAGATAAGTTTAGTCTTGATGGACGAGCACAATAGTTACAGCATTACAGCACTGTATAGAAGAAGCATTGTATGAAACACTTCTGTAATATGTAATGTGTATCATTACTTATTCTCGTAGCCTCTCTGGGGTTCCCTGGCTGTATTATTTATGCCCAAGTTCCTCGGAGCTGGCACCACTGCCACCTCTCGTTAAGGTCTCCCCTCGGGGCTGGCATCACTGCCACCCTGCGTATCTGGCATCACTTGGGGGGGAGGTAGTGGCGTTGGCGGCGGGGGAGTGGGGGTAATTAACCGTTGTCTGGTAGTGAGGTTGATGGTCGGCTAAACAATGACGTGAGACGCATCCCTTTTGACGTTAATTCTGGAGAGCAGGCATGCAAATCATGCAGGACTGACCTGATCACCAGGACCCGAGTCATGGCTTCCGCTGGTGATGTGGATGGGGGGGGAGGACGGTTGTTGGCTGGGCCGTGGGTGGGGGCAATAGTTGGCTGGGCATAAGGTGGTGGAGTGAAGAAGGTTTTGTTTACTGTGTGTGGCTGGTTGAGACAGACAGTGAGCATACGTACTCTTGATCTGGTTTTCTAAAGGCGAGGTGGGAACTTTGGAACCCGGGACCATGAAATTAGTACGTCTCGCAGCGCTGGTGGCCCAGGGAGCTCTCACTCGTGGGTTCCAGTATCTTTTATTTTTTCTCTCTGCTATTAAACAGCTTCCTTAACTTCACTCACAATTATGTGACTGAATTTATTACACAAATCCGATACTCGAACTGTAAAATGACTTCTTTACATCTTAAAACAAATGTTGTCCTTAATTTCAAGTTACGACTTGTGTTTGGTATCTTTCTGGATCTTTCGAAGAACTGGTCTCTGCTAACATCGGCACACGGGTTTCTTGCCCCGTTCTCTTCTCTCTTCCTTGGTGGACAAAATTATGGCCACTACCTTTTCACTGTTGCAGTGCTGTTAGGACTTTGTGATTCGCTAAGTGCGTTGACCAGCATCAAGAGGTACATTGTAGTTATGACTCAGTATACACGTTGTGAACCGTGAAATCAGTACACTGTGCTTGAATGGGATTCTAGTATTTGCATGCATGCGGTTGGCCTCCTCTATAATTCGTCTAAGTTGGAGCTTTGACGACAGGTTAGGCACGAAGTCGATTCCCGGGCCCAATTCACACGCAGATTCCTGCTTTGTATTTTTACTGAAAGTATTCGTATCGATGCGCTCTTTCACTGTGTCCCATTCCCGTAACTTTGCATTTGCTCGGGTTGAGTTTCATCATCCATATATACCATACGAGCTTTGGAACTTGTCTAGGTCCCCTTGTAAGTTGATGCAATCGTCCTCACTCTTTGCTCCACTCATGACCTTGGCATCATCTGCTAACATATTCAGGTATGAGGTCAATCCATCCAATAAGTTGATTATATATATATATATATATATATATATATATATATATATATATATATATATATATATATATATATATATATATATATATATATATATATCCTAACCTAAGCTAGGTACCCTTTGGGGTGGATGAACAGCTGGGTTGACTCTGGACTGACAGCCGCAACCAAGATTCGAACCTATGAGTTCGACCCTGAGTGGCCCATGAATGTGTGTCACAGTCAGGAACGCTAACCGCTACCCATTGGGAGAAGGATTCTCTGATTCGCATCTTTCGTTTCCTTCCGCTAAGCATAATTTTCAGTCCAGTCGAAAGAGACTCCGTCGTCCTATTGTGTAGTAGTGTCAAAAGCTTTCTGGAAGTCCAGATACGCACAGTTTTCCCATCTTCCTCTGAGAGGTTTATGCATGACTTCCTGTCCTTGAAACACGTATATTGCGTTTCACTTGAGTATTTTCTACCTTGTAAGTAATCATCCATTCACTTTCGGTGTATGTGAAGGAAAGGACTTAAGGAGGAGGTTTTACGGAAGTAAATTTTAAAGATAAAAACCGCCTAGTATCATATTATCAACAGAGTAATTAGATTACTCGCATCAGTATGACCGTATTGGAATATTATCTGTACGGTGACCTGTATTCGTCATTGAATGGTCATTTAGCGATATAATGAGGTCAGTAAAGTAGTACCACCTCATACATCGATATCTTGAATGACAGTGAAGTAGCAGATGCTCCGATTACCTGAATGGTAGTTATCATTTATTATACACCAGGCACATAATTAGCATGATTATTCTCAAGACTACGGGGTCATAACGACACACACACACACATTCCTTTGTCACTGTAATTCAGACTCTGGACTACATCATCCTAATGTCTGCTGTAACTTGCTTTATGTACATTCTTCATTGTAGCGGAATCCCCATTATTTATAATGAAGGTGATCGTATGGGGTCATTACCTATACATAATATCGTAGACTCCATCACCAGGATTATATCGAACCGATAATTACTTAATGAGCGACTCCTATTTCACAGATTAACTCTGTTCAAGATACATCGACGCGTACTGTGTTTATATATATATATATATATATATATATATATATATATATATATATATATATATGTTTAGTTATGTATAAAATCACAAATAGATCATTGCCTTAACTTTCTTGTATACAGATCTGTGTATAATTAGTTGAACCGAATTATCTATATAATCAGTTACGTATAATTTCTTTGAGTGATTCACTTAATCAAGTTTCAGACTGACCTTTGGTGTGTAAATTGAATTTCATATTGTGATTTTTTTTTGTGTGTTTGATGTCAGGTTTTATGAGGCGATTTGGTGTCTCAAGTTCAATGTACTGTATTCTCTTACTCGTCTTTAAAGGTCTTGATATTATCAACGTCTTATAATTCATGCTTTATCGTTCCTTTTCTTATGTATAGAATGATTTTGGATGTGGCAGACATTTATTATTATTATTATTATTATTATTATTATTATTATTATTACTCTTGTTATTTATCATTATCATTATTATTATTATATCATTGTTATTATTATTATTATTATTATTATTATTATTATTATTATTATTATTATTATTATTAATTATTGCTCTACCATGATCAGCATTTTCAAGAAAACTTAAGTATGATTTATTCAGGTTTTTACATCCATCATTACACTTCGCTTCTGAGTAGAGTCTGGGATATGTCGGGCATACTCCAGTGTGTGTGGGTTATACTAACATAACTATTGATCTGAGAGATATAATTAATAGAGAAAGATAGCGGTTAGGTAAGCCTAATGAGCAGTATTGATATATTGTTTATCGATCTTGCTCTTTCTCTGGGGACGCTTATATATGAAGGCATTAAATGGGTGTTTCAGAAAATGGATTAACATGTTGGCTCTACCTGAACTGTATCGATGTATTGACATGTTATACCACAAACTTTATTATGAATGGGACAACTGCACCAGAACTGCTGTCGTGAATCAATAGTTTTATCTCTCTCTCTCTCTCTCTCTCTCTCTCTCTCTCTCTCTCTCTCTCTCTCTCTCTCTCTCTCTCTCTCTCTACTGCCTTTAAGGGGACTGTTCCGTGTGGTCTATGTAACCCTGTGTAATGCACACGCTCACTGGTCTGCCCTTGTGGTTCGTCCATATGAAAGCCACACGTGGTAGGGACTTGCGTACATGGCGTACTGTTGGTATCATGCCGTCAGTTGAGCATGTAAATGTTCGAACGCGGACACTTACCATGGCGTTGAAGAGCCAGCAGTGCCAGCGAACCACTTTATAAGAGGAAGCGATGCTAGCGGTCCAGGTTATCAGTAAGTCATACATACATATCCACAGAACATGATCCAGTCCCTTTCTCAAATTTCGACCCGCAGTTAACGCTGTACGTCTATCCCCCACACCACCCTCACCCTTCCTTCTCGAGCCTGTACAATGCCCTCTAGCTTAGAACTGTTACCGAGGGTCCTCTATATAGAGTTAGACCGTGTATGGACTTGAGAATCATCTCGTAACGAACGCATGAAGAAAAGGTTCAGATTCTTTCTACTAGCTTATATTACTTGAAGTTGACGTCATTAGTGAGGCTGGTCGCTGATAGGGGGTCACGCCGAAGCCAACAGCCAACCAACCAGAACTGTCCTCGGTATACTGACCCCACACACTATGGATGGTCAGAAAAGGGGTTTACATCGCGAACCACGTAGGCCAAACCTTAGATGTGCTGGGTACTGAGAACATCGACTTCTTATTATTCCGAAGCTTCTTGGCTCTTGGAGTGAGGAACTCCATCCATGTGCGTGAATAGTTTTCGTTATAGGAACTTCAGTCACAGACAGAAGTCCTCTGAAGCCCAGAACGAAGAAAATGAGCAAATATGAAAAAAAAAAGGAAAAACGTGAAAAAGAAATGGACGAAAATTCTTGTACCATATATGTCCAAACAAGATCGCGAGAGTAACACCTAATAAACACGGAGGCCTTGCAAGTGACCAGTCGTGGTGTAGGAGCAGTTGTCGTCCTCTCTGTGGACCGTCGTTCTTAGCGTGAATATGCAAATTAGTCATACGTCATAGTGTCGTGATGCAGAGGTGTCTCGCCTGAGGCCCTGAGACAACCACACTTCACGCTTGAGGTGGGAAGAAATTGTTAGGCGAAATATGACTCCCGAGTCTTGTACATGCGAATATCACTCTTTATTGTATGTATGTATATATATATATATATATATATATATATATATATATATATATATATATATATATATATATATATATATATATATATATATATAAATGTGTGTGTATGTGTGTGTGTATGTGTGTATGTATATATGTGTGTGTGTGTGTGTGTGTGTGTGTAGTTATAGGCCATACAATACAGTGCTTTCAGAATAATCACCGGCTGCTGAACAACCCCAAACACTCAACACAGTGAAACAAAGATCCTCCCCATTCGAAACCCACATCATAATGCTCGGCGCTCGGGTCTTTGTACCAGCACTAGACCCCCCTCACACCCAACCAATTCCATGACTAACCACAAACCTCCGATTAGAAATAAAAAGCTTACCACTGCCCCACACTTCAGCCACAGACGTGGGGGTCTGTGGCTGAAACTGTCACTGATAAAACACATACACTCTAAAATAAAACCCGGTAAACGCTTAGCAACTGCCCTTCCAATTCAGTCTTCGATACCAACTCGCCAAACATACACTCATTAGAAACCACACTCCCTAGACAAACACGCTCTGGACAACCCTCATCCCAAAGGCACCATAAACACCGTTTGGGGACTTATACCAAAGCCTGTCATGCCCACGATGCAACTACCACAGCGAAGACACCACTCAGTTGCCTTTCACTCACTGCACATAGCCGCACATACACATCACTGTGTGTCATATGGTTCCATCTGGTGAGCGTGGCTGGCTTCCTGAGCGCTGCAGGAACATAAATGTAATACGATCCGTTTTCGCCTTTTATGTGACACCCGCAGCTATGCGCTCCAGTCAGGAGCAGGGAAATGATGGACTCTTTTGATGTGAGTAGGTCCTCGACGCAGCTTTACTCTTTTTCGTCCATTGACGATGATAAACCTCGCCGGTGACTATTTGCTAGTGGTAGAACCAAAAAAAAAAAAAATAGTGGAGCCCGGTAACACAGACACACACACACACGCACACACACACCAGGTACGTGTTCGGCGGCAGTTCTACGGACGACGGGTAATGACTGCCTACGGGAGCCACCTTGACCAACGATAGCGAGATCGATAAAGACAATGGCAGCACCTATCTTCTCTCCCCCCCCTCCCTCCCCCCCTCCCTCCCCCCCCTCCCTCCCCCCCCAGTTTCCCCCCCCAGCCCTTTCACCTCACCGTCCTTCTGACGTCACTCTTGACGTCACGGGTCCTCTAGTACTCTTTGAATTCATTGTTCTGACATCACAAGTTGGCTGGTGACAGAGTCTGCTCGCAGTGTTCTCAAAAAAATATCTTCCAGTGTACCTATCTATCTATCTATCTGTCTATCTATCTATCTATCTATCTATCTATCTATATATCTATGTATCTATCTATCTATCTATATCACCATCGCCTGTTCCCTTAGAGCTTAGAGTGTATTGGATACGAACTGGAATATATGCCTAACCTAGTGGTTGATAAGGGGTTCGAACCTTTCCAGCGTGGTTACTAGGCACAGTGAGGCAGTGACTGACCCAGAATGTATCTGATGCCGAGTCCATCATAAGGCTTCGCGGGCTTCGAACCGTGGCTGGAACGTTGTTACCGTGAGGAAACTCTCTTGTATCCTCACACACACGGCTCACATCCTCCTCACTAATCCTCACACACACGTCTCACATCCTCCTTGTCTCACATCCTCCTCACTAATCCTCACACACACGTCTCACATCCTCCTCACTCATCCTCACACACACTTCTCATAACCTCCTCACTAATCCTCACACACACGTCTCACATCCTCCTCACTCCTATTCTTTAATGTTCGCATCTAATGAGCATTCAGGGATGCAGTGTTTGTGTTTTTTTTATGGAAGGCCAAGGGAAAAAACAATAGATAAGAAGTAAAAGAAATTGTTGATAGCTTTTGTGTGGAGGAACTGATTAGAACATGAAAATGAAAATAAGGTTAAGGAAAATAATGAGAGCAAAATGTCATTTTGAATGTTAACAAATACGTACTCGCGTAAACTATTCATCCAGTGACCCTTGAAACGGATTACTTGATGGATAAAAGTAAACCACATTCATACTTAACGAATGGTGTATAATGAATAAAAAAACATAATCGTTCTTATCGTAGGACGAGCGTCACTACACAGACGTTATGATAATCAAGACGAGGCTGAAGTATGGGTACGGGTTACTACCAAAGTTCATGGTCGTCGACGTATGGGAGACCGATCTGTGTCTGCATCGGACGCACCACAATCTAAATTTGGGCCTTAAATTCGGGGTGAAATGAGAGCAACCCGAGGCCCCTGATTCTCCCGTGGTGGTGGCGGACGAACAGATAGGAAATTCCTCCTCCCCCAATGACTTAATCAATAGTCATAACCTGGCACACCAGCTCCACGATGACCAGAAAGACCAGTTTCAGGATGGCTAGACAGACCCCTCTCCACGATGACCACATAGACCAGTTTTCAGGATGTCGAAAACAGACCCTCTCCACGAGGACCAGAAAGACCAGTTTTTAGGAGGGTTAAATAGACCCTCTCCACGATGACCAGATCAACTAAGACCAGGAAGGCTAGAGATGACCCACTCACGATGACCAGGCGGACTGACACCCTGGTCACTAGATAGACCAACTTCACGATGGCTGTCTCACCGTGACCATGTAAGACCAGCCTGCTCACCTCCACAACCACAACACAACCAGATAGACTTTTCCTCGCCTGCTTATGAACGGAGAGACTTGCTTCGCCAAGGCTGGAGAGGTCAAGATCCTCATAACCAGATGGGTCATATGACCTCCCCATGACCAGACAGACCAACTTCATACCACAGGCAGTGAAGGTATGGTGAGGAGGCTTGTTTCTGTGTGATAGGGGGAAAAGGCGGAGGAGTAGTTAGTAAGTCTGTTTTGAGAGAGGGGAAAGAGGTTTTGCAGGTAGTTGGAGGGGACGATAAAGTAGGTAGATGGGGAGGGTTCTGTGACCGGAAAGGAATGTGGTTTTGGAGACAAATAGTAAAATTGTAGGACGAATCGGAGGAGTGCTTGTATAGAGCAGTTGCCAGGTGGTTGGAAGGGGTGCTGTGTGGTTGAGTCAAGTTGTTTTAACACGCGTCTGGGTTCGAAAGAATTACACTAGCTTGTGTTTGTTTGGCTATACTGAAGCCATACTGGGCTTTGAGGAAGGGTGGGGTGGGATGGGGGCGAGGACAGGGGTCACGTCCGTGTTTGCCCATGTGATTGGTGCTCAGACGTGCAGTCGTCACTCCCTCCAGTGACGTGCATATATAGGAGTGTGTGTGTGTGTGTGTGTGTGTGTGTGTGTGTGTGTGTAATTAATTTCCTACTTGTAATTACCTTTTGGTAATGTACGGAGAGAAATTAATACACCCGTTGGTCCCCATCTCTTAAGCATTCTCCGCTATTATACGACTTATTTAATTTATGTATGCTGTCTGCATTTACCATGCCCTCAGTCAGTCTCTGTTTCATTCGTGTGTGTGTGTGTGTGTGTGTGTGTGTGTGTGTGTGTGTGTGTGTGTGTGTGTGAGAGCAACACCCGTCCCTCTGCTCGCCTCCCAGAAGGGCGATTGTCGAGAACGTTGTCCCCTCGTCATAAATATTCCTTCCCCAGATCTGGATATTGAAGCACCTTTGTTTATCAAGAGATTCCCACAAGGGTTGTTTTAATTCGGATTCCAATTAAGTGTGGCGGTAATTCCGGGTTATGCTGTGGGCCGGGTATTACTGGTATTGTTCTTATCACAATGGAATTAGATATTGCTCCTTAAGTGATTATTGGCAGGGGAAGGTCATTAGATGATTTCTTTTTTTTCTTTTTTTTTTTGTTCGTCCTCACTAATAATACCTGTGTGGGTTTTTTCTTCATTATTTTAATTAAGGTAATTATCATACGATGTGATGCAGATATGTTTTTTTTTTTCTTTGATTCTTATTACGATTGCCGTGAGTGTGACGTAGGGAGGGGGGGTCTTTGTCTGTTTTGAGAGAGAGAGAGAGAGAGAGAGAGAGAGAGAGAGAGAGAGAGAGAGAGAGAGAGAGAGAGAGAGACTATCTGAGGGGTACCAGTGAGAGTCTCCTATGAGGCAGGATAAAAGTGGAGAGAGAGAGAGAGAGAGAGAGAGAGAGAGAGAGAGAGAGAGAGAGAGAGAGAGAGAGAGTTGAGGGGCTTGACCACAGGCCACCTTCCGGCGGCTGGGGGCGCCCCCCTCCATCTCGAGGAAACGTGATCAGCCATTAACACATCTTATCACAACGTCGGCCACAGTGTCAGCTGGTCTTCCCCCGACTGACTCAGAGGGAGACTCACTCGCTGACAAATATCATCGACTCCCTCATTCGCCCTTGAGCGACTCAGCATCTGTCTCAGCCAACGTGAGGAGAACAATATCGCTTACTCATAAGTCAATGAAGATGTGAGGAGGATAGCTTTTAGGGAAAAGGGGTTGGGTGGTGGGGTGTGTGTGTGTGTGTGTGTGTGTGTGTGTGTGTGTGTGTGTGTGTGAGGGGGTTGTAAGAGGGAGGGGAAAAAAATAGGTGATTTATTTTGGTTGGTGGGATGAGTGGCTCCGCTGGATCTGAACTTAACAAACAGACTATCGGGTTGATAACGTGTGTGTGTGTGTGTGTGTGTGTGTGTGTGTGTGTGTGTGGATGTCTGCTATAGTTACCCCAGCCAGGGGCGTCTTTCTCTCTCATTTTCTTTTCTCCTGCTCGTGCGACCATCTGTCTGTCTTTGCCTGTCCAGCTGTCTTCTCTCACCCCTCCCTCACTCCCTCCATCCCACTGCCAATCCTTCTCTCTCTCTCTCTCTCTCTCTCTCTCTCTCTCTCTCTCTCTCTCTCTCTCTCTCTATTTATATCTATCTGTCAGGCAGTCTTTCTGTCTGTACCTGTGTCTTTCTCCATATATATCTACCTTCCTATCTGTCTATCTATCTATCTGTCTGTATCACTTCCTAGATGATAGGTCGCGGGGGAGGAGGCGCAGCAGCTGCTGCAGAGGAGGCCCAACATCGCATTAATCTTCCCACATCCATGAGGCCAGCTACCACAGGCGTGGAGGCCAGCTACCACAGGCGTGGAGACCAGCTACCACAGGCGTGGAGACCAGCTACCACAGGCGTGGAGACCAGCTACCACAGGCGTGGAGGGCTTACCTTGGATGGGCCTCGGTCCCCGGGAGTACAGGTCGTGCGTGGGTCGTCAGCCAACTGGCTGGTTTTAGAGTATTCGTTAGTTAACTGGTTGGCTTCCTGGATGGTGGTGAGTGGTTGGCCAATGGGCCGGAAGGGTTTTGGTTAGCACATTGGTTATTGGTTATCTCGTTGGAATATCGGTTGTCTTTAGTAGCAAACTAAATGTGTGGGTAAATTTATTGGTTGACTTGGTGTTTTGTGCTCCCTGGTTACCTGGCTTATCGACCAGGGATGTGTGGTGTATTGGTTCACCTGCATTCTGGTTTGGTGATATTTTTTTTCGTTTGAACATCTTACTGGAGTCGCTAGTTAGCTGTAAAACTGGCTGGTTTACTGATTAGTTCGTCAGGTGATGGTTTTACAAAGTGACCCGTTGGTTTAATGGTTGGTTGGTCGACTTAATGGTTGGTTAACATTATGATTATGCGGTTGAACGTCTGGTTGGCTCAGTAACTCTCTGTTCGTTTGGTTGAATATCTGGTTAGCTTAGTTACCAGCCGGCTGGCCTATGTCTGGCTGGGTTGCCCTTGTAATGATATGTTACTGGTCCAGGGAATTCTAAAGAATCATCGACTTTGCATGATTCATTTTCTCTCTGTTTTCTCTCGCCTTTTTTTCTTTCTTTCTCACTGATCCCTCCCTCCCTCCTCGCTCCCACATCTCGACCTCGACCTCCAAGATTCTGTTCCCAAGAGGATTTTGTCCTTTTTTCAGATTCTATTCTTGCTGCATCGTCTACTGATGCCACATACCTCCTACCCTTCCTCCTCTTCTTCCTCTTGCCCTACTCATGCCCTCCTCCCCTCTGTCGTTACCTCATCCACCGCCCCCCACTACTTTAGACCTCCCCTCCCTCCGTCCCCCCGCCCCCAGGCTGGCCACCACAATGCCAGAGTGACAACAGGGATGAGCGATCGCTCGGAGGGGACAGCACGCACCCAGATTTGCTCGACCATTGCGGATCTGTGTACCGATTCCTGCTGCAGTGTCCGAGTATGGACGAGGAGGGGTAGGGTTGTTTAGGAGGGGGCGGCGTGGGTCGACGAACAAGGAACGCCCTTCACTGGTGCGTAGTTGGGTGGTTTAAGGGAGTGGACGGTTCGGCTGTTATAGGGTGGAGGTGTTAGTAGACTAGTGAGTACATGGAAAGGTCTTAGGTGTTTTCCTTATGAGCTTCGGGTGGTGAAGAAGTGTTCAGTACTCGGGTTGACTCTGGCGTTGCCTGGGGTGCAGTTTTTATGTAGTTCGAGGGACGTAGCACAAGAGTTCATTGTCATAAGTAGTGGTAGTTGTTGTAGTTGATGTAGTTGCAGTAGTCATAGTGGTAGGTATGTAGCATTGTGAATGGAGCCTTCTATTATATGTATTGATATACGTATACCTTTAAACGTATGTATTCGTTTCCGTATACACTCGTTTAATGCTGTGTGTATGGCGCTGTGGTCCTTGAACGCAACGGTACGACCCTTAGGTATGATGGCCTGGGGCCTTTATCAAGGGTAAGGTCAAAGGCTAAGTAGAGTCGTGCTATCGTGCTCAGGTGTCGTCCCTCGCTCACTTCAGAATAAACATTGCAAACCAGAAACTCCGAATTACTGCCGATGGTCGTTATGACTATATTCTCGAAGCACCTCGGTACGTCACCGTTAATTACCAGTCATTAGCTTGGTTTCGTATTGTTTTCTGTATTCTGGATATCACGTTGATCATAGGACCAGAATCCAAGGCGCGCGATTGGCTACTGCTTCCCATAGCTTGTGTGAGGCGGCCAACCAAACGAAGACTGACCGTTATGATTCCTCTTGTGCACTGAAGCTTTGGAAGAGTACACTCTCTCTCTCTCTCTCTCTCTCTCTCTCTCTCTCTCTCTCTCTCTCTCTCTCTCTCTCTCTCTCTCTTCGTGAACCTATGTATCTCATCTCTCTCTTTCCTTCGTCTTTTCTACCTCTACTTTTAGTCTGCAAAGCACCTGTGAAACTAGAATTGATCACTGTTATATTTTTTCCTTTGAAATTTACTTCATATTTTACCCTTTTCGTCTAACATGACATCGACTGGTGTGTGCTTCTGGCTGCGCCGCGTCAGTTGTTGAAGGGGAAAAAGAAGGTAAAGAGGCCATAAAGACCTGAATATCTTCACAGTCATGATCGTCACCTTACTCACTTTCGTGATTATGATCCCATCACTGTGAACGTGACCCCGACACTGTCCCTCCGCCACCCTTTACATCTCTCCACTTGGACTGTGTTTTCTCTCACCATCAGCGTCGTTTCACCATCATCCCTTGCATTAATACTCTCACTATCACTCCTTCTCCCACACCCTCCAATGAGTCCCTATTTCTTCCACCATCGCCTACAACCAGCAGCTGCCACACCCACCATAACGTCCACTCCACCACAGTGTTCTTACCACTCTCACCAACACCACCGACATACCTCACTCTCTCCAACAACTTCACCACCACCGTATACCCCCACCATCGCCCTCCCTCCCCACCCGTGCCTTTGCTACCCCCATCAACACCCCTACCATCACCCTCACCTAATGACCGTACCTTTGCCTCCCCCCAACTCCCCGCCCGCCTCCATTACCCCAGCAACAGCATCTTCCACCCCCACACTATCCCGGCCCCCACCACCCCGCATAATAATCCCCACCATCAGCATCTCCCCAGAACTTTGTCCCCTTAGAACCGTGCCCGTACCTCCCCCTCCAGGACCGTGCCCGTACCTTCTCCCTCCAGGACCGTGCCCGTAGCTCCTCCTGAACCTCGTGCCCCGTACCTCGCCGGCTCCCTCGAGGACCGTGGCCGACGCACCCTCCCTAACCCACCCCTAACCCCCTCACCACCACATTATCACCACACAACAGACATCACCACGCCTGTGATGGCTACTGACACCCGAGGCTGATGGATTGGCCGGGGGAGGGAGCTGCGATCTGCCTAATCACGACTGGACGCCGGCCAGCACACACCTAGGGGATTGAGGATTGGTGGGATTGTCAGATGAGCGATGGGGCATGTAGATACCAGAGGGAATGTCGGGTGGGGCTGATAAAGGGAGGGAGGGCATGGAAGGGAAGGAATGTTATGAGGAAAGGGAAAGAGGAGGAAGGATGATTGTATATGGAAAAGGACACATGAGAAAGTTTCTTGTTAGTTTTTTCGGATTTGATTTATTTTTAGTAATTTATATAGTACAGTTAACCACTGCATGCAAGCAGATATATTCATCTTTTTACGTACGTACATCATGCATACATACGTGCGGACATACGTACATACATCGTACATACATACGGACATACGTACATACATCAAACATACATGCGGACATACGTACATACATCATACATACATACGGACATACGTACACGCATCATACATACATACGGACATACGTACATACATCAAACATAAATGCGGACATACATACATACATGCATGCGTACATACATTCGTTTATACATAATGATTTTTACATTCATGTGTCCCATGTGAACTTGAGAGATGTTGGCCATTTACTCATGGCTGTGGAGGCTTTTGCATATAGTGTGAGGCACGTAAACAAAATTAGTTGAACGATCACGTAAGTAAAGCCTTAGTTTTAATACTTTATTGAGAATATGTTTAGTAACCTCCCTCAACAGGACGGTACGACCTTTTGTGTACAGAGGTACGACCCCTGGGGTATGACCATCACACCAAGGGTCGTACCCTCGTGGTAAAATAGCGTAACTTAAGCAGGAAAATCATGAAAAAAAAAGGTATAAAAAAAAAGATTCATTAGACAAATGCTTGCCAACCCTTCGCTCTCGATTAGAAAACGGAAGTATTTATCGAGAAGAAAGGCATGACTATAATAGATTAGAAAAAAAAAAAATCTTAGTTTACAACCACAACATGACCGGAGGACATGGAAGTGGTTTGACCTGAGCTTTCTATGAATCACTGCCAGAGAAAGGTCGGCTGCGATTTTCCAGTTAAGAATACGTAGAAGCGGCTATTCAACATTTCACCTGCTTAAAGTGAATAGACTGGAGGGAATTTTGAAATATAGAATCGCTATAGATCACGTGAATGGTTGTAGGTAACTGGAATTCATATATGTGAAAACGAATATTGATATAGAGAAACTCCGTAGATCACACGAATGTATATAAACAGATAATTACAACTATATTAAGATGAAAGAAAACGGAATATTATATATTAGTCATCTTCGTATGTGTTATTTGGTCACACACAAGTTATATGTAGTATATGTCACTCCTTCAGGTCAACCTTATCCCAATGATGAGTCACGATTAACCTATGTCCTTCCCCCCCTTATCATCACTACGTCTAAACCAAGTAAACCGTAAGCTCTGTTAAACCTCCCTGCCCACCCCGACCCACCTCTCCCCCGCCCAGCCACCGCCTACCTCCCTCCACCCCTCCCTCCCCCCACCCCTCCCTTACTGACCACCGCTCCTCCTCCTCCTCCTCCTCGAACCGGGGATCAGTAGATGGGTCAACAGGACCTTTTTTCCCCTTAAGGACTCTAGGAACGACTCGTCAGCTGACCAGTCCCCTCCCCCCCCCTCCACCTCTCGCGTCTTTCAGCGGGGCTCCATTCACCGGTGGCGCTCTCTCTCTCTCTCTCTCTCTCTCTCTCTCTCTCTCTCTCTCTCTCTCTGGCCATTTGGTCATTGTCTTAAGACTCCCAAGCCAGTCGTAATGGGTCTCTCTCTCTTTTTTTTCTCATTTTTTTTTCTTTGTGAAAGACTCATTCGCCTGCCACTTAGGAGAGAAGCGCTGGGGGGGCTAATGGACTCTTAATTGAATGGAATAATTGATAAGTGGGCAGGTTATTGGGAGATGTGAGTATGGCCTCACTGATGTTAGGGTCAAGCATACATGTCTGCCCATGTTTTGTACTGAAAGTATTTTGGCCGATATATATATATATATATATATATATATATATATATATATATATATATATATATATATATATATATATATATATATATATATATACATACATACATATGTACGTTTATTTATTTATACTTAGAGGTTGTGGAATTTTGTTTTGCTTCCATGTTATAGTAAGATATAGAAACCTTAGAATATACATCTCAGATTAATATGATTAATGGAGTAGAGAATGTACTCTGATAATCAGTATAGTTGATAGCGTGTATCTGTTATCAGCAGCTGCTAAAAATTTTCAGTCGAACTGTTATGAACTGTTATGAACTTGTTTACGGAAAGGGGGGCGATTCTTACACTGTAACCTTCCAACGAAGAGTTTTGATACAGTTATGAATCACATTGAAAAGAAAAAAAATTATTTGAAAAACTGAACAGTAAACTTAGGCTAAGTTTCTATAATGCATAAAGTTGAAACAAGCTATAGCTTAACCTGGCGTGTAGGTGAGGTTTGGGAATTCATATTTCTAACTTGTGATCATCTCACTCAGGATATATGTCATGTTTTATCATGATCAGTTATACAATGCCTGCACAGTGTTCATGCTTTTGTTTTATTGTTCATTGTGGCGGCATACTAAGAGAAGGCTTATGGTTTAAGGTTATACGCCAAGAGAGGTTTATGGTCATCTCGGGAAATAAACTCGTTCCCTCTAGCTTGGAGAAGCAAAGGTCTTTCACCTCCATACATACAGCCACATTCGAGACCGTGCGGCTGCCCTGAAGATAGACACATCTGGCTGCTTACGTAGATTCGAATCTACTTTCCTGACCCGTGTGTTGTGTAACTAAGGGACTGGTGGTGTGTGAGGACAGTAATGCTGGTTGCCCTTCATCAGCGAGGCTGTAGAAGTTGAGAGTGGATGGTTGCGGTGCTTTCATCAATTAGATTTTTTTTTTTTTACCAACAAATTCTTCCCTATGTAGTTTCAAGCTTAGTCCTCTAATACGCTTGGAATCGCCTACCATGAGAGGCTTCCTATAAAGAAATACCCTTTTATCCTTGAGGTATCGGAACGTATAAATGCAGAAGTGTAGCAGCAGAACTCATATAGGGCTGGTCATTCAATCCATACTCCACTCGAGACCAACCTTATTCAACATAGCGTCGGGAGAGTAAGGCTTATATGAAAGGGTTTGAACCACTCGAGGGAGCGCTGATGAGGGAAGTGACCAGACAACACGTAAATATTGGCAGACGCTGGGGTGTCGGGAGGGAGGGAGGGAGCGAGAGATCTGTTTTAGCTGCAGGGAGACCAGAATCCGCCGTCTGTAGTCCCTTATCTTCTGCGGTAGTTCCCGGCTGGCTGGGTGAAAATGGCTGTATCTGTCAAGAAAAAAAAAATGCCTAGATGGGCAACTTGATTCATCAAGTGAGGAGAGGAACGTATGAAATTATATGGCCATTTAGCAAGGCTTTGGACTCTCCACACTCCCCTCTCCTTCTCTACCTCTCTCACCTTGCTCCTCCTCCTCCTCCTCCTCGACAGGAGTTATAAGGCTCCTGCCTTAACGTCCCTCGTTTCCAAGGAAGAATTTTCACAAGAATATTGAGTACAGTGTTCTATAGAGCTTTAGGCTGGCCTGATTTAGGTCAAATTCTGATTACGAATTTGAAGTAGATCCTTGAATGGTTATGAGCAACGCACTAGAGAGTTCTAAGAAGTGTGAGGTTCTGTGGTTAGTGATATTGTCAGAGATTTGAGCCTAGTTTGAAGTTTCGTTCACCAGTGAATGAGCTGATCGAACAGCCGCTAAAACGAGCCTGTACAGTCTATCTGGTCGTTTTGTAAATAGATTCCCCACTCCGGAATTTACAACTAAGTTTACCACCTTATTTTTGCTTTCATTTTTGATGTCTTTAGCCCAATTTTTCTAAGAATTAGCGAGTTGCTCAGTGGATGACATACACATTTGAGTGTCGTCGTGTATAAGTGTATTGTTTCTTCATTAACTTGTTAAGCAAAGTGTTTCTCAACCCAACTTGAAATATACACCTTGAGGAAATATATTTATGTTAACGCTAAGCTATATATACACACTGCTGTATCTTAAAATGTCTCCGTCTCGTTCTCTTGTCGTGCGCACCGTGAAGTTCCTCTGATAAGCCCATGTTAATTCCTCCTTATCTATTATATTTATGTATTGATTTGCTCAAACCACCTCATCCCACGACCGGTCATTACCGTTCGGGCAATTTGCCTGTGTGAGTAGTTCGTCAGGTCACGGAATGTTGCTCCTTCTCCTCCGCTGTCCTCTCCAGCTGTGTCTGCGCCTTCTTGCAGTCTCTCTGACACATCCTTCTTATCATCATTTTACAAACCATCAGGAAAAAAGAATTCGTAAGGTCTTAAGATATGGTCCAAAATCCCCCAGAACCCCAGGGTAAACCTTATGAAAAAATCCTCAGCAACCCAGTAAATCCCAGAACCCCATCATATTTCCCCCAAACCCAACCATAGATCACCATAACCCCACCATGGATCACCATAACCCCACCATGGATCACCAGAACCCCATCATATTTCCCCCAAACCTCACCATGGATCACCATAACCCCAACCATAGATCACCAGAACCCCACCATGGATCACCATAACCCCAACCATAGATCACCAGAACCCCAACCATAGATCACCATAACCCCAACCATAGATCACCATAACCCCAACCATAGATCACCAGAACCCCAACCATAGATCACCATAACCCCAACCATAGATCACCATAACCCCAACCATAGATCACCAGAACCCCAACCATAGATCACCAGAACCCCAACCATAGATCACCAGAACCCCACCATGGATCACCAGAACCCCAACCATAGATCACCAGAACCCCACCATGGATCACCAGAACCCCATCATATTTCCCCCAAACCTCACCATGGATCACCATAACCCCAACCATAGATCACCAGAACCCCAACCATGGATCACCATAACCCCACCATGGATCACCATAACCCCAACCATAGATCACCAGAACCCCACCATGGATCACCATAACCCCAACCATGGATCACCATAACCCCAACCATGGATCACCATAACCCCAACCATGGATCACCATAACCCCAACCATAGATCACCAGAACCCCAACCATAGATCACCAGAACCCCAACCATAGATCACCATAATCCCACCATGGATCACCATAACCCCACCATAGATCACCATAACCCCAACCATAGATCACCATAACCCCAACCATAGATCACCATAACCCCACCATGGATCACCATAACCCCACCATGGATCACCAGAACCCCACCATGGATCACCATAACCCCAACCATGGATCACCAGAACCTCAGGGGGTTAGTAGCACGGGGTCAGACGGACACATAGGGCTTGTGCACGTGGTCTCACAAGGAGGGAGGCGGGGTTGGGGTGGGGTGGGGGAGGGGGTCCGGAAGAGCCCTGGACTCGCTTGATATCGTAGGACGAACAGAAGCGGAGCTCGTTGGAGGAACCAGCCAAACAAGTTGCTAATATTAGCTTGATTTGGTTAGCGTTTGTTTGGTTCACTTTCGAGTTGGCTTGGGATAGCTTATTCTGCGTATATATTGAGAAATAATGAATTTTGAACTTATGAAAAAGAAAATGAAAGGATGAATTGGGTTGGAATGATTTAGATTTGATTGATGTATCGAAGATTAGGTTTGATACTCATTAAAGTAGATATAATCTGTGTTATCTGGTTTGGCTTTTATTATAAGTTTGTAAAAATATCTGGGTCGTTAAGATAGTCAGAAAATGTCGAAAAATCGTGACAGTATAGAGGGCACGAAATCAGTTCATAAAAGATTTCATATATATATATATATATATATATATATATATATATATATATATATATATATATATATGTATGTATGTGTGTATGTATGTATGTGTGTGTGTGTGTGTGTGTGTGTGTGTGTGTGTGTGTGTGTGTGTGTGTGTGTGTGTGCGCGCGCTCTCGGTCGGCCATGTGTGTCCTGGGAGGAGGGTCCGAGCAGCGCAGCCGGCACTGGGCGACCAGTGTCCATCGTGAGCCATTGTCTCAGGTCTGGACCGGTCGGTGGGGGTTTTGTCCCAGTCCTAATTGGTCTTTGATGGTGATCGCTACCAGGCTTGAAAAATCTCGTTCATTAAAAGCTGTATTAAGGACGATGTTGAAGAGCGGTGTTGTGGAGGGAAGGAGGGAGGAGTGAGTGGAGTTGGAGAGGGGCATTCTGTTGGAGAGAGTGGAGTAGGAGGTGCGTTTCATATATATTTTTTTATTCTATTTTTCTTTAGGAATGGTTGGAGGAAAGGGGATTCCGTTATGAGGGGACTGGACAGGGAGGACCAGTATATATGACGTTTATGAGGAAAATGAAGTATACTGGGTCACAGCATACGCACTGTTCCCTCATTTTTAATACGCAATGCTCACCCGTTTTCTGTATTTACCCCCTCAGTTGCAATGCCCACCCGTTTTCTATATTTACCCCCCTCAGTTACCTACCCGCCACTTTTAACCCAGAGCCATCATGCAACATATTTTTTTTTTTTTAAACGTGGGTGAGTTTGTACATTGTTGATTCTCACCCATAAGTCCCGGCTAACTCTGAGTAGGGTAGGGAGGGAATCTGCCTCGGTCACTCCCTGCGATGCAACGAGACACACACACACACACACACACACACCCCAGGTTGCCTTCGTTGTCTTTCGACCTCAGTGTGGCTGAGGAACACAAGTAGATCTTACTACATTACGTGTTATGATGGTGCTGTGAGTGAGTGAGTGAGAGTGATGGATGAGAATAGTATGAACAACAAGGGAAATGAGATAGGTGATAAATGAGGTGGTGGAAATGAGGAGAGGTTAACGAGTTGTGAATTAGTGAGATGTGATTAAAGATGTATATGGTAAAAGTGAAGAGTTAAATGGGTGTATATTTTCTTGTAAGTGTGTGTCGTGCAAGTGAAGGGCAGGCGAGTGAGGTGTACATGATGAGGTAAATAGTTTGTGTGAATAATTTGGCAATTTGTTTGTGAATTGATGGGCAGAAAAAGAGCATATGCCTGTTGAGTTCAGCTCATAAGTTGCCAGGGTTGAAATACACTTGTAAATGAAGTAAGTGAACTAAAATGTAAAAGGTAAATGAGAAACATGCTAGGGATAAATGAAGACGGAAATGAATATGTGAGATCAAATAAGAAGAAATGCTAGTGAAGAATGAAGTGGTGAATGCTGTATAAGTTGATGAGAGACAATGTTAACACTTAGAGATTCAAGTAGAGTTAGTTCATATACAACGGAGGTTATGAAGTCACGGAAGAGATAATGCTTGAAGTTATCAATTGTAATTCACGTAACAATCTTTGAAAAAGTTCATTGGCAGTTGTCGGATACCCTATGTAGAATAGGTTCGAAACCTGATGGCGTCAATCGGTCCATAGTCAGCCCAGCTGCTCATACTATCATAGGGTGGGTCGATAAAATAGGCATCACCTGGCTTAGGCTAGGATATATATATATATATATATATATATATATATATATATATATATATATATATATATATATATATATATATATATATTACACAACACTGTTTCCCGCGTTAACAAGATAAGGAGCAGACGTAGAAAGGTCGCATTCGCTCACATCCATTCTTCAGCTGCCATGTGCAGTGCACCGAAACTACAGCCCCCTGTCCACAACCAGGTCCCCACAGACCTCTCCTAGGTTTCCCTCGGCCACTACACATACCCTGGTTCAGTCCATTGACATTTACGTCTACCCTTGTATACCATATCAATTCACTCTTATCCCATGCACTCATTTCACCTCCCTATCTACCTGTCTTTCTACGGCCTATCTATGTCTATCAATATATGTCTGTATATCTAATCTGTCTATCTACTTATCTATCTATATCAATCTATTTATCTATATGTATAGCGTCTCAGATGGCATAAAAAAAAAAGTTTTGATATCCTAGCTTGGCGCTGCTTTCCCTCGATGTCTGGACCCATGATTATTATCCAGTACGTACGTGTCTGGCCCCCGGCGACGTGCCTCTACCCCCCCGAGACCTGATCATTCCACCTCCTCTCTTTCAATTATGATCTCGTTTCGTGAGAAAGCTCGCCAGAAATCAGTCATGATTTACCATACGGCGGAGCGGAAGTGGACGCGTGAGGGTGAAAGGCAAAGCGGAACTTGGACAAGGAAGTGGTGCCTCTGTCACCTAACCCATTACCATTGTTGCTTATTGCATGAGTGAGTTAGATTAACCTCTACGGCCGAGATGCGTAAGGGTGATTGGTCAGCTATCATTGGGGGAAGGTGCTTGGAGATAGTCGGTGAATGTCTTGAAGGTGATTTCCCGTCTTGCTTCAGTTCTTGGTCGGTATGTGTGCCGACTTGTTGATGTGTGGTTTTAGGTTTTGTGTACAATTCCAAAAGGAATTGTGCTTCTCGACTGAAATTGGGGGAAACGCTATAAGCCAAGCTTCTCAACTTAGAGTCTCCGAGGTACTTAGGGAGTTTCATATACGTATCTTTCACATTTTGCTCTTCATAAATTTCATAAATTTTAGGCTTTTTATTCATTAATCTATTTTGAATTTACAGGTTTGTATTCATTTTTTGTTTAGTAAGATTTGCTTTTTATTCATTCATCTATTTTGAATTTACAGGTTTACATTCATTTTTTTTAGTAAGATTTCCTTTTTTCACGATTTTATTTCATAAAGCCATTTTGGCCACCGACGTCCTCTCTGAAAACGACAAATAACGCAACACTTTAGTAAGAAGAAAAAAGATGAGTCAGTCATCTGGTGCCAAGAGCTATTATAACTCACGTGGTTGATTATATGTACAAATAATAAGGGTTTTATTAATGGAAAGATTATCATGGTACCAGAAGTGATTCCGAGAACTGAATGTGTCTTTTAGTTTTCATATCTTAAGGAGTTTTGCTGGGTATGTATTGGGCATATCACATAACGCGTTCACTTCGAGTATGTATGTATATGTATATCCTTGTGACGCGGGCAAGCTTTTGTGGAGAAAGAGAGAGAGAAAGAAAGAGAAAGAGAGAGAGAGGAAAGGGAGGGAGGTTGCGCTACAAATGACAGGAAACAATTTTCATGTAAGTACTGTACATACACACAATCCTTGATGACTGTGGATTGGGGTAGTGATTGGGCGATTGGGGTGGGCACTTTGGGGCTGGCGGATTGTGGGGATTTGGGAGCATTCTTTATTCGTAATTTTGTTATTTATTCGTGAGTGCGTGTGCGATTGCAGGGTTGTTTCCTGCGTAATTAAGGGTCATTGCTGAGTATGTGGGTCACCATTTGCACAGAGTCTCTGGCGGCTGAGGTTGCAGCTCAAGTAATGCGCGCGTGATTCCCGTTTTTCTTTCTTCCCCTCCATCGCTTAACTCGTGCATTTTTTTTTTTCCCCCACTCCGATCGACACGTGATAAACGTCCCGCATGTATCTGCCCAGGTAACACCAGGTATTACTTATTCTGTGATATAATGACTTAGTTACTGGGTCGAGAATAGGTTGATCAAAGTTTGTAATAACGAAACGTTACGAAAAATATCATAATTACCTGGGATTTTCGAGTCAATCACAGGTACGCGATGGTATTGATAAGTTTCGTTATACGTCGTCGTCTACTTCGTTATAATTACAGGTACACGGCGGTATTGGGAGGTTCGTTACACATCGTTATATACGTCGTTACAATAAGTGGTACACGTCGGTATTGATAAGTTTCGTTATACGTCATACCTATGTCGTAATACGTCGTAATGGGTTTATTACCCGTTCTTAGGATTTCGTTACACTTCGTAATAACGGCATCGGTGGAGATATATCACAGCGAGAGAGAGAGAGTCACCTGTAAACTCCCTAGCTTGTAAATCGATTACGTTTCCTCCGCAGCTCGACCAGTTGGTCGTAAGTTACGTCGGTGGGAAAGAAATACAAGGATGATGATGATGATGATACGTGTGTATTGATGGCTGTGTGGTTTGTTCTCCGTCATCGTGACGTATATGGTGTAGCCGCCGCGTATCGAAGGGTGTTTACGGTAATGGGTGAGGTAGTTGGGGAGGTTCTCTGGTGAGGGAAGGAAGGAAGGGAGGAGATGCATCTGGAGTTTTAACTGATATGTTGGTTTAATTGGGGGTTTTGGTGGAGTTAGATGGTCCAACCAGCGATTTAAGGGGGAGTTGGAGCTCCAGGTAAAGGCATCAAGGTGTTGCTTCAGTTAGGGGTTTAAGGTAGACTGGTGCTCCTCCAGTGAGGGACTTAAGGGGGATTGAGGATTTAAGAAGGGGAGGGGGTTGCATGTGCTCCAGCGAGAGATTAAAGAGGTGATGGTGCTCCAGCTGGAGATTTAAGGGAGGTTGGTATTCTACCCAGGGATTTAAAGAGGTTGTTGATGCTCTAGACGGGGGTTTACATTGGGATTTAAGAGGGACTGATGCTCCATCCAGGGATTTAAGGGGTTTGTTGGTGTTCTCGTCAGGGATTTAAGAGGTGTTGGTTGGTTGGTGTTTCAGTTAGCTTCCCTGGTAGTGCAACGGTGGAGGTCGACTGTGGCTGGTGATCTACCTTGAGGGATAACGATAGTCTGATAGCCTCGGCTTCGCTAAGCTTCGTGACAAGTTCGCTACAGTTTAGCATGTCTTCGTTGTCCTTTCGTAATGACGGCATCCTTGAAGATAAAGATGCGGGAGACAAGTCATTCCAATCTTCTTGGTTCGTTATTTTAAAGTGTCATCTTTATCTTTTTAGGGTACGAGGGAGCATCATGTGCGCCGTGTTTATCTGTGGTTGATAAGGTGTGCCTCAGTTAACGCTGAGGAGTCCCATGGCTTTTGGTGGCGATGAGGGAAGGATGGGGAAGGGACGGTGCTCTGTCTAAGGCGTACACATAGGTGCAGCTGCAGGAGCTGAGTGGCTGGATGTGGTAGCATGGTGTTCCAGATGGGTGCTCTTGGGTGATTAAGTGTTCCATAAGGGTATGAATGGGTGGTTGGGTGTTCCAAAGAGGGGGGTATTATTGGTTGGTTCCATGTGAGTGTTAAATGGTTAGTGTTCTAAGTGGGTATTAAGGGGATGTTTCGAATAGGTGCTCATGGGAAGCTGGTGTTTCAAAGAGGTGTTGTGGAAGTTTAGTGTTTCCTATGGGTGTTAGTGGGTGGTTGGTCATACAAATGGGTCGTTGGGAGGTTGGTGTTCCAAATGGGCATTAATGGGAGGCTGGTGTTCCAGTTGGGCATTAATGGGAGGTTGGTATGCCAAATGGGCATTAACGGGTGGTTGGTGGTCCAAATGGGTGTTAATGGGAGATTAGCGTTATTGCAGGCGTTTTATGGGGATCGTTCTCCAACAGGAGACTAACAGGACGTCGGTGCTCTGATACAGCTGGCCAACGGGAGGTAGATGGTGCTTTATCCTGGGGGTTGACGGCGGAGTGGTATGCCACCTGAAGGTGTTGAATAGGGTTAAGATCCAGTCTCTGGTTAACGGCGGTGTTCGTCCCCTCCAATTGGTGGTTTGGCTGGGCTTTGTGCTCTACATGGGGCTGGTAGTTCAAGGTGGGATTGGGTCTTCTGTTGGGATATTTTTCTTTTTTCTGTAGAATTGGTTTTCGTGGGGGAGTCACAGGTGTTGGAATCACAGGTGAAGAGTCATTAGGGGGAGAGGTGAATGCTCCAGCCGAGGGAGAATTGATGAGAATTTGCCATTCCACCCAGGGAGGTTAACAGAGAAGGTCGTGAATGACTAGCAATTTGCCGTCGTATGTCGAGGCTTATACCCAGAATTGTAACGGGGGATGCTTGAAATTCACAACTTTCATTTTGACGCACGGTAATGGTCGACGCCGATAATCATAGGTGAAATGACATGACACCCTGATATCTACAACTGACTTAACAACTAACAGTAGGTAATTGGTTTGACGAATGGGGAGACGTAATTGGTCCTGGCTCATTTTCATCGTGGGCCAGCGAGCCTTCCCCCCAAACATTTGCATCGGGTTACATTTGCTGATGGTGGCCCACAACTTGCGTCAACCGAGTTCACGTTTGTGAATTTGGTGGACCTTTTTTTTTTTTTGGGTTGGGGTGAAGGAAGGGCCCGGAAATGTGGGGAGGGGATGGGGGGGGGGGGAGAGAAAGGATGGAAGAAAGGAAGGAAGGGAGGGGAAATGGGAGAAAAAAAAGGAGGCTGTGTTATGTAGGTAAGGGAGGAGGAAGGGTAGTGGGAGGAAGGGAGACAGCAGGGTGTAGGAGAGAGAGAGAGAGAGAGAGAGAGAGAGAGAGAGAGAGAGGTGATGGGCAGGAACGAATAGGGGAAGTTAAGAGGATGAGTGAATGACCATAGAAGGTAAAATAGGGAAAGGTAGCGAACGAGTTAAGGTTGAGAGAGAGAGAGAGAGAGAGAGAGAGAGAGAGAGAGAGAGAGAGAGAGAGAGAGAGAGAGCCAAGGATGGGGATAAAGGAGGTGTTATGGGAGTATGGTAGGGGGTGGATAGGGATGGGATGGGGGGGGGGGGTAGGGTGCGCCGGCCGTGCACCGTAAAGGCGACCGGAAGTGAGTTCGGCCTGGCTCGTGATCGTGGTATTGTCATTACTGATTTTCTAGCAGAGTCCATCATGGTGGTCAGGACAACTCCCGAGCCCTCCCTCCCTCCTTCCCTCCCTCCCTCCCTCCCTCCCTCTATCTATCCAGTCCCATCCCCACCACCCCCTTGTCACCCCCCCCAACCATCTACTCCCCTCCCCGACCACCACCACCACCATTGCATTCTTGCATTCGAATGATTATTGATGGAGGTTGATTGTGTCGAGGTTGAATGGAGGGGTTTTGAGGTGGGGGGTTGGATCTGTCGAATTCTGCGGTCACTCTTGTATTTATCATCTTTGTTGCCTTTGCATAGAAAGTGTCCCGAATAGGCAGTTCCGTGATTGAGATCGAATTGCTTGTTACTGACCGAATTGACTCAGCGACAGCACGGACCGAAGGCTGAACACAGACCGTTTTCTTAACGTCTTCCTGTCTCCCGTTTGTTGATCTTACCATTTTCTTATCTTATTTACCGTTTTACTGGGAGAAAAAAAAAAAGGAAGAGAAAATGTTGATCCAATATGGCTTGAAGTGTATTTTTCAATTCATTTACGACTTTTTATTCCGGCTGGAAACTCGTATATATGAAAAGAATGATAAAATCTGAATTATAAATGTTCTTTAAACTCCTCTGGATTATTAAAGACAAAGAAACGCGCACTTCACATTTTCTTTGAAGTATCAAAACAAAGAAATGCGTCGTCGATAGGCGGCTCGAGTATACAGAGACGAGAGGCGAACGCGAAGAAAAACTCAACGTCCATTTAGCTCGCCTCGAAAAACCTTGATATTCTGTGCCTTTCAGCGTTATCAACGCGAAGGGCTGGGCCGGCCACGAGATGCCAAGTACCTCCTTGTATTTAAACCACAACGATGAGCACTAGGCAGTTTCGCATAAGCATAACATATACGTTTGTAAATTATTTATAGAGTTTTTAAGGAAAAATAGGAAAGTTTAGCTTCGTTGGATATCGGTGTCTATTTTTTTTTTTTTTTTTTTAGTTGTGACGGAGTTGGACGATGACCGGTTGTTGGCAACGGTGGAATGGGTCAGCTGTCCAGCGCGGCGGTCCATTCTTGTCAGCTGCCGCCACCAATCTGGTTGAATTATTCATTAATTGATCGATTTTGATTGGCTACTTGTAGTCGGTGAGGAGCATGTTGTACGCAGTATGGAAATAACTGAAATTACAAAAATATCCTTGTCCCAAAATACGTTGCAAGTACACGTAAACACACACACACACACACACACACACATATATATATATATATATATATATATATATATATATATATATATATATATATATATATATATATGATATTGACACAAAACTGACCAAATGTTAACTTTAAAACTCAAAACATTAGGCAAAAATCTGAATCTTAAAATTACCAAAACAATATTGTTGTTAGTTTCAGAGTTTTTGGGATAATTTCTGAGCACTTTCTCTGGTACTGAGTGTGCTGGCTGAGGAAGGATCACTGTGGACATGCTTGATGTACATATATACAACACTGTATCACAGACCTAAGGCAGGCATCCTCTCACCACGTGGGAGAATGTAAGTAATCCAGCTGGGACTTCACAAGTGTTTATACATAAACAGATTTTGCTGTTAGAAGGTTAGGTTAGGTTGGGTTGGAATGAGGTTAGGTTGCGGAGGATGCAGTTTTGATTAACTTGTTAAAGGGGTTACTGGCAATAGATCTCTCTAGCTTTGGGTATGAACACTATTTAGATTTGTGATTCTATTTCAAAGTGTTAAAATACAACATACGTCATCGTCAATGGGTGTTCGAATGATAGGTTAGTGAAGCTGAAGGTTTTGAAATGAACCAGTGAAGGCTTGAGGCGTCCAAATAGTGATTGACTTTAGAAGTATGGGACGTAAATAACACCAAGGAGAGGGTTAAGGTGTCCGAATTACATATATATTTGTTCAAGATGTTCAAATTTCACAGATTCTAGGTTTATGGGTTCGAATCACGAGCGGGTCAAGGTTCGTTTGTTCGAATCAGGAGTGACTATATGTTTATATTTGAATCACCAGCAGCTCAAGGTTGTTCGGATTACCCACTGTAGGTTTTTGTGTCCGGAACGCCGACGAATGTTATGTTTGTGTTTTATCATCAGACACTCAATGTTCGCTTCCTGAGGAGACCATCAATTGATGGTCTTCTCAGATCACCAGCAGCTGGAAGATGATTATCTGTTCGAATCATTAGTGACTCATGGTTTGTGGGTTTGCATCACCAACGACTCTACCTTTGAATATTCTAATTACTAAAGGATCTAGGTTCATATATTCGAATCATCAGTGAATCATGGTTTTTGCGTTCGAATTACCAACGTCTCATGAAGCTCGTGTCATCAGACATCTAGGCCGATGGTGGTTTAAGTGCCAGAGAATGTAAGGTTGAAGAAGTTACGTGTTCGAATTCTCGTTCACTTGTGCTCATATCCCAGAGTCAAGGATTTTTTTTTTTTCTTAATGTCCGAGTGAACAGCGAATGGCAATTATATTCTCCCAACGATATTTCGGGTATTACGAATATATTAGATGTTTCTAGTATATATATATATATATATATATATATATATATATATATATATATATATATATATATATATATTTTTTTTTTTATACTATTCGCCATTTCCCGCCTCAGCGAGGTAGCGTTAAGAACAGAGGACTGGGCCTCTGAGGAAACATCATCATCCTGCCCCCTTCTCTGTTCCTTCCTTTGGAAAATTAAAAAAAAAATGAGAGGGGAAGATTTCCAGCCCCCCGCTCCCTCCCCTTTTAGTCGCCTTCTACGACACGCAAGGAATACGTGGGAAGTATTCTTTCTCCCCTATCCCCAAGGATAATATATATATATATATATATATATATATATATATATATATATATATATATATATTTTTTTTTTTTTTTTTTTTTTTTTCAAACTATTCGCCATTTCCCGCGTTAGCGAGGTAGCGTTAAGAACAGAGGACTGGGCCTTTGAGGGAATATCCTCACCTGGCCCCCTTCTCTGTTCCTTCTTTTGGAAAATTAAAAAAAAATAATGGGAGGGGAGGATTTCCAGCCCCCCGCTCCCTCCCCTTTTAGTCGCCTTCTACGACACGCAGGGAATACGTGGGAAGTATTCTTTCCCCCTATCCCCAGGGATATATATATATATATATATATATATATATATATATATATATATATATATATATATATATGTGTGTGTGTGTGTGTGTGTTTGTGTGTGTGTATGTGAGAATACTTAGACAAAGTTAATTTCGTGTCCTGTTTTGAACAGACCTTTTATTATAATGTGTTTACTTTTAACCAGTTTACCTGGCAATAATTGATTCTCTCTCTCTCTCTCTCTCTCTCTCTCTCTCTCTCTCTCTCTCTCTCTCTCTCTCTCTCTCTCTCTCTCTCATACACACATAACATGAACACAACCATAAAGAGACATCACATCATGACCTGAGGCATGCTCCAAGTTGAAATTATTAACGCACTAATTACAGACCCCGACATTTTTTTTTTTTACTTTTTTTTACTTTTTTTCGCCTCCAGTCAGCCAGAGAGAGAGAGAGAGAGAGAGAGAGAGAGAGAGAGAGAGAGAGAGAGAGAGAGAGAGAGCTTAATCAACGACATATTTCGTTCATCACCGCTAGAACAAGAGACTGTGAAGCTGCCGTCAGTCACTACCTGACGTAGGCTGTGTGATGACTGTGTGTGCATACTTTTCGTGTGTTACGTGGAGAAGGTTTTAAACACACACACACACACACACACACACACACACACACACACACACACACACACACCTTAACCTAAGCCAGGGACCGATTCATTGACCAGCTGCGAGGGAAGGATGAACACCTGGGTTGCTGTGGGCCGACTGCCATGGCCAGGATTCGATCCCGGGGCTGGCTTCTGATGCCCCGTAATCATACTCACAAGGTACTAGACTGCCTCTTCTGAAGAGTGTAAAGTATGAGGTGTGATGGGCAAAGGTATATTACTAGAAAACGGAGAATGGGTCACTCTTATGATGTGGAATATATTTATCGTCTCAGCATTATTGATTTTCATTAGATTTTCATATATCGAACTGAGACATGTTTATTTTTTTTTCCATCTGAATTAGCATATGCTAGAATGATATTGTGCAGGTGAATTAGAAGTTAGAATTTGGAAATGAGTTATTACTCGTTAAGAACATCACAACATATGTTTATGAAATGAAGGCCAAGATAAAACACGGAAGGATTATGATTAGCGTGAAGTAATTTACGATAAATTACTGAACGTGGCATGAAGTGTAATGTATGATAGTTAATGGTTGAAAAAGTTTTATTTTTCATCTTTAGATACATGTAAGTGTAATTTCTCTCGTGGCTCACAATATTATATTTCACTGTAGACTGGAAAGGTCGATAGGGTAATATAATGTCTTGAGATGCTAGAATTTTCTCTTTATTATTTCCTCATCCCTAGATATCGTAGTCAGATTATTAATCATTATTATAATTATGCAGTACAGTTGTATAACAACCTCACAACAGCAGTTACGGTGATATTCAACTGTGTTATGAGTTCTGTTTTATTTCTAATCTGTTTCTCGAAACATTAGCATTTCACATTCACCGGTTATGTTCATGATCACATTCAGTTCGTAGACTGTCTCATTCGCTCATCATTTTTTTTTCTAGCTCACGTTCAAGATTGGTTCTAATCGCGGCCACGATCCTTCTCCTAATCATTCTTACTTATAATCAAACACAATCATTCTCAGTGTCAGGCAAGGTTATGTATGTATGAATTGGTCTAGATTATCTTCAGAATCACTCGAATTACATAGGAAATCCTAATCATTTAGAAATTAGACGGGGTTATTGTGATACAACACATTGCTTTAACTTATGATAACTGTTCTTATCTTATTCAAAATGATTAGCGAGTGGACACGTTCGCAATGCTGTTTCGCCATCAGGTCTACGACGGTGTATGATTATTCCCCCCCCCCCCCTCCCATTATTCGGAAGAAATGCATTTCGCAATTATCATTGGAATACGTATGATTTTAACCGAATCGTTATGAAAGCAGGGGAAGTCTGTTGGAAGGATCAAAAACAAAGACAGTGTTGACTTCAACCGTTTTTATGCGTTAAAGTTGGGTTAGCTCAGGTCAAATCAGGTCAGGTCAAGTGTTGTATAGGCTTTTAAGTGTCATAGCCTTATTAGCCTAGCCTCGACCTCGTCTCGATAGCCTCTTTAGAACCATGTCTACATAGTATTTCGTCCACTAACAGATGGTATGTAGACCTAAAGGATATTCATGGGCCACCGCTTCTTCGCCAGGGTTATGCGAGGTTAGGCCCTCGCTGATGAACCCGAGATTGTACAGTGTGAGGTTATGATACGTCTCGGGGTCTGTCTCGTGTTGTATAATTACTTATTTTGACCCTCCACCCATCCAAGAGGTCGTCGTCCACCCACGATACCGCCTCGTGAAATAACATCATTGACAGTAGTGATGATCATTAGTGATGAGTATGGGAATAATGCCATTAATGATCATAGTAACGCCATTTATACATCTCCTTCTAGAATGATTGTAATGATAACAACACGCCAATAAGATAACTTCCCTATGAGCCACTTTCCGGCTTGGTTCACCGTGATGGTAAGCACTACGGCCCACCGACTGTGGGGGTAGAGGGAAAAAAAAGTTATTTCTGATCGACTGTGGGAAAATGTGGAAGTAGAGATGAAAGGCCTAATCGGATAATGGCCCAATCATCGTTTTCTAATTACATCCAGAGTGACCTCAGAGTGACCTTACTTTGAGAGGGACAACCGGAACACGGAATTGTCCGTAATCGCACCCGGTGTAATTCGGCCGCCGGTGGCTGCAGGCTTTCCGGTGTCCGGTTCTGTTCGGCCGGTAATCGGTTATGCTATTGTGTGCGCGCTGGGGGGTCACTGCCGGAGAATGAATGTTCATCCCTCAGCCGTACGGAAGGGCCGGAGTTCGAGTGTATTTTTTCCTCATTTTGTAAAAAAAAAAAAAAGAATAAACGTGTGATAAAGTCAGCGTTTAAGTCAGCTTGTAAATAGAGTTAGCATTTAAATCAGTATGTAAATAGCGTTGGCGTTTAAGTCGACGTTTAAAGGACAGAGCGTGCAGTAGGGTGGACATGTAATAGGGAATACGGGTAATAGAGGGAATGTGTAATAGAGTGAATGTATATATAAGACCCAATGTATATATAAGACCTAATGCCTAGGAGTCGACTTCTAAGGCAGTGTGTATCAAAGAAAACGTATGATAAAGGGAGTGGAATAGAGTTGATATAGAAACTGGAGTCAGCGTTTGATATCGTTTAAAAGAGTCACACTCAAATGGGTTCAAGGTGTACTGTAACCACTGTGTGGTAGACTCGGGGTGTACTAGAGCCATTGTGTGGTAGACTCGGGGTGTAATAGAGCCACTGAGTAGTAGACTCGGGGTGTACTAGAGGCACTGTGTAGTAGACCCTGGGTGTACTAGAACCACTGTGTAGTAGACTCGGGGTGTACTAGAGGCACTGTGTAGTAGACCCGGGGTGTACTAGAACCACTGTGTAGTAGACCCGGGGTGTACTAGAACCACTGTGTAGTAGACCCGGGGTGTACTAGAACCACTGTGTAGTAGACCCGGGGTGTACTAGAACCACTGTGTAGTAGACTCGGGGTGTACTAGAACCACTGTGTAGTAGACTCGGGGTGTACTAGAACCACTGTGTAGTAGACTCGGGGTGTACTAGAACCACTGTGTAGTAGACCCGGCGTGTACTAGAACTACTGTGTAGTAGACTCGGGGTGTACTAGAACTACTGTGTAGTAGACTCGGGGTGTACTAGAACTACTGTGTAGTAGACTCGGGGTGTGATAGTCACCGTGTAAGAATCATCTTCGAAATACAGTCAGCGAGTGCAAGGAGTCGAACTGTGTAATGATAAACATGTAATAAGGGTAGCGTTTTAGTCTCGATAAGGTTCGTGTGTGTGTGTGTGTGTGTGTGTGTGTGTACAGGAGCGCTCGATGCTATCCTGTAGTATTTAATTGTTTTCTAAATCAATGAAGATCAAAGTAATGTATACAACTAGTATCCTTTTCTAGGAAGAGGAGATTCAGTTAGTGTTGCTCAGAAGTAAGGAGAGAGCCTAGTGATAAACACACGAAAAACGCATATATATGTATGATTAATCCCCCTACGCCATGAAAACGCATGTATGATTAATCTCCCTACGCTATGAAAAACGCATGTATGATTAATCCCCCTACGCCATGAAAACGCATGTATGATTAATCTCCCTACGCCATGAAAAACAAACCAGGAAGTTGTATATTCATGATTGCTCATAAATCTCATAAAAAAATCTTTTTCAGAATACAGATACACTTGTTAATATGATTTATTAGTGTAGAATTTTGGGCGATTTTGTTTTTATTAAACATTATTGGATGTAATGGCGGCATTGGATTTTTTTTTTTTTCTTCTTTTCGAGTATTTCCTTCCCGTAACCTTGACATTTGTACACGCGCTGGTGCTCTACGATTACCATAAAAGTCGGTAAGTCAGGCTGATTGGTCGAGGTAAGAGACACAATATAAATATCACTGATTATCTCGTCACTCGAAGGAATTGCTGTGAGTTAGGGTTAGATGTGTCCTTGGGATCGATCCCCAAACCCCCTTTTTTTTAGGGGGGTTGGGGGGTGGAAATTGTTAGGTAAAGAGGACTGGTTTGACTTTTTACGATTCATACTATCATAGAAATTATTTATATAATAGACACATGGGTGATGTGTGAAGTCATAGCTTGAACTGGTCTACTCCAGCAGTTTGGGAAGGAAGGCGTCTCTCTCATCCTGACTTTCAAGTTAGGGGAGGAACATGTTTCCCAGGACCCGGCTGTAAGGGAGAGAAGATGACGTTTTCTACACTATTAGGAAGGAGGAGGTGCTGTCTCCTGTTGTTGGTAGGGCGACTATCTTAAGTTCTTACTAGGAATCGCCGTGCGCGAAGGAACTATATCAATACAGGCAGAATAGGTTGCTGATATTTGGAAATAGTCCCCCCTTTTTTTTTTAACAAGAAGTAAATGAATGTGATGGTTACTTTTTCAGAATGACAGTTTGTACAGTATTGATGATCAATATTCCTCTTTTTCATTTTATTTTAAGATATCTTAGTAAACAAGATTTTCCAGTGGAATAATGTATTCTAACTCATTTGGTAGTTAATTGGTAACTTCTGGATATAGTTTGTGTGTCTGTGTGTGTGTGTGTGTGTGTGTGTGTGTGTGTGTAAAGTATATGTTCAGTTATATATTCATGTGTTCGTATATGTCAGTGTCTGTGTTATATATGAAGTAATGTTAAGTGTATATGCAAGGTGTAGCATGGTCGTAAATGCGTACACACAGATAAACGAAAATCAGATGTTTGCATTTCCCTGCTACTGGAGGTAACGCAGCCTTGGGCTGCTGGAGCCCTTAGAAAGAGGTCGTGGGTAACACCAGGACTCCGTCATGGGAATAACTCCTGGGATGATTATGAATAAGGAAAAGTACGATAACTTGAAAAATACAGAAGCTAGGGACCCTAATACCACCTTGTGGGACATACTCCTCTTACCCTCCCTAAATTCATCCGTCTTTTCCCTCCAGTGATTCTCCACCTTTCCCCTCCCCTTCTCCCTCTACTGGTGCTCTGGCTCCACTCGATCACTAGCGTAACAGTTTCATCACGGAATCGTAAAGGAGGTGATCTCGTGCCCCGCCGATGTTTCAACTCCAACATTCTGTATCGTTAAAACATTTACCGTGATGATGTATATGTGTGTGTGTGAGATCCATGCCAGGACAATGATTTTTTTCCTCGTTCGTGTATATATATATATATATATATATATATATATATATATATATATATATATATATATATAAAGCGAAGAACAAAATCAAATAAATGGATTTTTCATTTTCACTGTTTTACCGTTACATGTTGATGTTACCGGGGTTTCGAACCCTCCTATTCTAACTCTTAGCCTTTTTATTTCCATGATGCACTTGGATTACTGATCACTATGTTCACCTCGGATAGACCAGGCTGTCGTCCGCCGTGGCTCACAGACTATTTGTATAATCTCACAGACGTCGATAGTTTTAGTGATGGTTGCCAGGTGAATGGCAAGCATGAAGGGATGTATTGCCATACGCTGGTCATCTTATATATTTGAGGAGAGGTGACATACTCTTCCGATCGATCATGATCATCAACTAACTCACCAGTGCCGAGATCGGTAATAAGTCCATAAAGGTATTTGTTAAATACATTTTTATACATTTTTGCGACTTAGAAAAGAGTAGCAAAGTTAATATTCATTGAAACGAAATGTATGCTACGCTGTGCAGTATGTACACGGGCCATGTTGTGGGCAGGTTAACAAAACTGAGTCGACCAGTAAATCATTTTGAGACGAAATGGTCAGCCAGTACATGCTCAAGGATAGTCATCATTACGTTACCTTCCGTTTCTCCGACAGTTGTTCCCATGAACCAGCCTTATATTAGCAGTGGTTCCCAGGAACCAGCTTTATATTAGCAGTGGTTCCCAGGAACCAGCTTTATATCATCAGTGGTTCCCATGAACCAGCTTTATATTAGCAGTGGTTCCCATGAACCAGCTTTATATCATCAGTGGTTCCTATGAACCAGCTTTATATTAGCGGTGGTTCCCATGAACCAGCTTTATATTAGCGGTGGTTCCCATGAACCAGCTTTATATTAGCAGTGGTTCCCATGAACCAGCTTTATATTAGCAGTGGTTCCCATGAACCAGCTTTATATTAGCAGTGGTTCCCATGAACCAGCTTTATATTAGCAGTGGTTCCCATGAACCAGCTTTATATTAGCAGTGGTTCCCATGAACCAGCTTCATATTAGCAGTGGTTCCCATGAACCAGCTTTATATTAGCAGTGGTTCCCATGAACCAGCTTTATATTAGCAGTGGTTCCCATGAACCAGCTTTATATTAGCAGTGGTTCCCATGAACCAGCTTTATATTAGCAGTGGTTCCCAAGCTTATTCTCTGCAGTGGGACACCTTTATTAATGAAGAAAGAACCTTGAAGGCACACCTACAGCTTTATTGCCTTCTTAGTGTCGTTATTATCTGGGAAACTTAATATTGGTTGAAATGATTTATCTGATATATTCATTGGCATTGATGGTTTTAGAATATCACCATTACCAACATGGACAATGGTCATAGTTTCGTTCGTCACAGTCTATTTGTTTCTGAATTTCTTCCTCACCAATGACTAAAACAACTCAAAGAATACGATTGAAAATGATCAATTTCTCGGTAAAGAAAAGTCCATACTTTTAGCATATAGAAAACCTCAGCTTCGTCGTCAAAGCATCCATCCATTTGTCCAATTTGAAAGGTTTTGTTAAAGATATAGATTATATAGTTCTCAGGAGAATAGGATGAATACCTAACCTACAAATCAACGTCAGTAAGACACACTTGGCCCAGCCTTCGTGACTGTGGTCACAACCTCCTTATCCAGGCAGGAAGCTGATGACGGGGGGTAACCCGCAGGGCCTGATCCGCTGACGGGCTCGCCTCCCCGGTTGTTTTCCGTCTAAACGACAGTTGAGAAGACTGACTCGCCCAAGTAGGTTGTTGTGGAGTTGAGGGGGAGGGGTTAGTGCGATATTACGGTCTGCAGTGGATGGATATCCTCGACTCACTGTAAACCATTGATATCACAACACATTATGGCATATTCGAGAGTGCACCATTTTTAGACTCACAAGTATATGTAGTAACCACTGTTAGTGAACTTGTTAGATAACTTCTCTAAATGAACGGAAGATCTAGGAAAGTACTACGCTTCTGAAGTACGAGTGTTCAAAGTGATGGGCCCGGTACCATCTCGCATCCTCCGTGTCACTAGGCTGGAGACAGCAGCCGCCGCCCAGGGAAGCGCTACCCTCAGGAGTGTTGAAGTCGTACTCGAGACCATCTTACACCCTCCGTGTTAGGATTGCTGGTCCCGTTAATACCAGCGGCCGCAGATACATTCAAAAATAATTTCCTCACACACACACACACACACACACACACACACACACACACACACACACCTTAAACCTCTCCGTTTGACATGCTCTAAATGCGGGGCAAATAGAGGTCATATCGCTCTGCAACTGTGCGTTCGTATGTATCTACGTTGCTGGTCACAAGGGCATATACATTACGTAATCATCTCCCATTTTATGATTGTCAGTGGATTTGATGTATTCTGTGTAGACATTTATTCCCTACATATTGGAGATGTGCACGTAGGGATCCAGCGATCATAGAAGACCTTTTTACAAAATTCATTTTGTATCGAGCTTATTCGCTCCGTCGTTTCCTCAGCTGTATTATGCTAATGAAGCTTTTATTTTCGTGTCTTCAACTCGTCTCACAGTTTCAGTGGATTAAACTGAAACCCTGTAGTTTTGTTGTACATTGAAGATGTCTTAATACATTATTCTACCCTCCATAAGTGGGTTTATATTTTATCAGCAAATGACTTCGTGTGTCAAAGGTCAATACACTTTTCCCAGTTCATATTAGGTCACAGATACACAGAACATATGCATGTCTGTTTATGTACCAGTTTGTAATGCAGTTACAGTAATTGTTTTCATTTTGCTGTCAACTACGTAACACACTGTAGGAGGCCATGTAGCACCCACATGCTACCTACCCTCATGTATTCTCGGGTCTGCCATTTTAGGGCCTAGAGCATCAGTGACGAACTTAGTCATTTTTAGTTTGTCTTCCGTCTTTCTGAACACAGTCCATGAGAGAGAGAGAGAGAGAGAGAGAGAGAGAGAGAGAGAGAGAGAGAGAGAGAGAGAGAGAGCACGTTCTGAACGGTGCACTAGAAAAAAAAAAGCGTTTTAGGACACCATGCTTAGGTCTCGAAGGCATCTCTCTCTCTCTCTCTCTCTCTCTCTCTCTCTCTCTCTCTCTCTCTCTCTCTCTCTCTCTCTCTGTGTGTGTGTGTGTGTGTGTGTGTGTGTGTGTGTGTGTGTTTTAACCCAAGAGACTCGCCACTTTGATAAACCTCTTAGTTTTACATGTACTCGTTCTTAGTTTTAGCCTAAATCTTAACCTTTCTTTAGAAATGATGTTCTGTAGAGTTAACACACAACACACACACACACACACACACACACACACACACACACACACACACACACACGCTAACAGTGCTGTTAATGTTCATTATATGAGCATAATTAATGAACAATAATTACCATCGGAATGATGAAACTATTTCGCGATAGTATGAAGCGATGTAGACGTTTGTGATAATTAATACATTGCTGTTACACTATTACTTTCAGTACTGTTATCATTATCATAATAATTATTATAATCATTAATATTATTACTATTCATACTTCTCTTATGGTTGCTCTTCGTATGATCTTGTGTTGGGGGAATCTATTGGGGAAGGGGGGTAGGGTTGGTTTGGTGAGGGGGGGGGGGTGTGAGGGAGGGAGGTAGAACACATGTACAGAGGAGAAAGCATTAGCGTGGCACAGAGGGAGGCTAGGATAGCACGTGCACCCCCGATCAGCTGGCCCCAGTCCACACCTGCACACCGCTAAAGTTGTATGCTAACTTGCTTGTACTGACGAAGTTAATTGTGTGTGTGTGTGTGTGTGGATGATACACCTGTCTGTACCCTTGTGGTGGCATTGTATGCGTGTATCTTGGGTACAACAGGATACAGACAGCAACATCTGTGCTAAGGTAGATATGTAGTTACTCACATTTGTGTATATTACTCATGTTAACACACACACACACACACACACACACACACACACACACACACACACACTATTGGAAACATATACTGATACTCATATATTTTGTCCTCTTTAAATAACTGTTGTAATAACTCTTCAGTATTGTTACGTAACGAACCGTCCTTTACGGTTCCCGTCACATGTCGTCTACCAGGTAGAACCAGCCACCCGTAGGTGTCTGTCTGCTCTGTCACCCCCTGGCAATACCACACTCACCATCCCCCACATCGAGGGAAGGATGTCCACCGCCCCTCACCCGCCTCTGGCTGATGATTTGTCGAGTGGTGGGAAAAAAAAATGCTCTCGAGTGGCGTATGCCCATTGAGTGGCCCGTGCCCAGCGCTGAGGTGTGCGAAACGCTCCCTGAGTGGCTCATAAATTCACTGAGTGGTGGTCGGTGCTCAGCTCTCTGGTGCTCAGCGCTCCATGATTGATTCATAATACTCACGAAGTGGCCCGTTCTCACCTCCTCGTTGCTCAGAGTTCCATGCTTGGTCATAACGCTCACAAAAAGCGCTCTTTGAGTGGCTTGTGTCTAGCTCTCCGGAGCTTAAAACGCTGTGTGAGGGGCTCATAGACTCGCTGTGTGGCCCATGCATAACTCTGCGGAGCTCAAAATGCTCATTGAGTGAATCATGGATTCACTGAGTGGCCCGTGCCTATCCTTAGGGCGATCAAAACGCTCTCTGAGTGGCTGATAGACTCTGAGTGGCCCGTGCCCAGCTCTACGGTGTCCATAAAGCTCTCTGAGTAACTCATAATACTCGCTCAGTGGCCCGTGCCCAGCTCTGCGGCGTTCATAACTCTCCACGCGTGGCTCATAACACTCGGTGAGTGGCCCTTAAGGCAGATCCTGCTAGCATTAAAGGCGGCGAATCCTTAACTGCCGCTAAGAAAGAGAATGATAATTACCGTAATAAAAAAAAAGAAAAAAAAGAGCCGGATCTCACCAGTTGCTGTCTATGACGGTTCGTACAAACGTAACTACAGTAACCTTGGCGGCAGCTTATACATATCCCCCCCCGCCTTGTTATCCGTTTTCTTTCCTGCCATGCATCACGCATGCGTTTCGTTCTTTTTAAATTTTAGGCTGAAGTGTAATTACCCTCATAATGTATCGTCTATTGAATATCGTTGACATAAACAATGACTCTTGTCACGCTTGGGAAATGCTTTCCTCATAATCTGTGAAGTGTTTTCCTAATTATTTCTCAAATGTTTTTCTAATTATTTGAGAAACTTTTTCCTCATTACATATTTTTTCGGCTTCATGCCCGTATTGTTTATGGGTTTGTGTTCACTGATTTTGTATGCTTCTTCACGGAGGTTTTTATATCAACGCGGCGCCTTAATGACGCTTAGCCTTTCGCTGTCGTAAACCTTATAACACCAGCGTTGTCACGTCCTGCCTTACACACACAGTTCCCATTTTATTTCCCACTGAAGTTAATATAATTATTCATTTTTGAAAGGATCAATCTCTTCATTTGAGTCCTTTATGATCATCATTATCCGATGCTGAACATAACAGACACGTTCATAAATTCAGACAGCAGTAACTCATTCTGGGGTTTCAGTTAAGATAACGGTGAGGATATTATATACCAAAGGTGTGTAACAATGCTTTATATAAGTAATGTCTGCTTATTTGAATCATAGTCATTGTATAATAATATTGGAGTAATATTTAAGAAAGGGTAATGTGGCCTTCAATATATATATATATATATATATATATATATATATATATATATATATATATATATATATATATATATAACAAAGTTCCCACGAGCAAAACCAAGCGGTTTTTAGGTCTACATATAACCGGATATACGTTCACAAAGTGTCATTGCGTATAATCCTGAAGGATACAGCAGTGAGACTGTAAACACTAGTGAGAGAAAACGTTTTACAACTCCCATGTTGTGTAACAGGTAAACAGGGTCTCCGGAAATGACGAGGCATGTAAGAGAAAGGCTGTTGAGAAAACCCGTAAACAAATTGGCAGTTTGCTACCGTTTAGAAAACGGGCTTAAATGCCATTTTGATATTTCAGGATGTCAGTTTGTTTGGGTGTGTTAATATCTTGTGTTAACGGGAATATAAAACCCGTTAATGATGGTGAGAATTTTTCACCAAAACTTAAAAGACATGACAACACAGTGTTCAATAGCTTGACATCACGAAGGGTTTCTGAGACCTGACATCACTAGAGCCACCAGGGGTACAGAAGAGTGACCTCTGCAAAGGTTCAAATGAGTCACATGTCCAAGGGTTCAGATATGTGACATCACTAGGGCCTTAAGAAGAACTGTGATATTAAGGGTTCAGATCGTAATATAGCCAAGGCTTATGAAGAACTGACATCATTAAGGGTTCAGATCATAATATAGCCAAGGCTTATGAGGAATTGTGACATCATTAAGGGTTCAGATCATAATATAGCCAAGGCTTATGAAGAACTTTGACATCATTAAGGGTTCAGATCATAATATAGCCAAGGCTTATGAGGAAGTGTGACATCATTAAGGGTTCAGATCGTAATATAGCCAAGGCTTATGAAGAACTGACATCATTAAGGGTTCAGATCGTAATATAGCCAGGGCTTCAGAAGAATTGTGACATCATTAAGGGTTTCAGATCATAATATAGCCAAGGCTTATGAAAAACTGTGACATCATTAAGGGTTCAGATATTTGACACTACGAGTTAATAATTTTGAACGCCTCCACTGGCTCGGGAGTATAATGTCGGGGGTTCAGAAGTTTGTTATCACCAAGGTTTCATAAGTATCACATCATCAAAGGTTCGGAAATATGACATCATAAGTGGATTTAAAAGTATGTCTTCACTATATATGTATGTACATAGCTAGTCATGTGTACAGAGGTAGATTGAATAAGACTCAATATAGAAAATCCCTCCATCAGACTTCGTTGTGTAAAGAAAAACGATATATATATATATATATATATATATATATATATATATATATATATATATATATATATATATATATATATCCCTGAGGATAGGGGAGAAAGAATACTTCCAACGTATTCCCTACGTGTCGTAGAAGGCGACTAAAAGGGGAGGGAGCGAGAGGCTAGAAATCCTCCCCTCTTTTTTTTTTTTTTTTTTTTAATTTTCCAAAAGAAGGAACAGAGAAAGGGGCCAGGTGAGGATATTCCCTCAGGGGCCCAGTCCTCTGTTCTTAACGCTACCTTGCTAACGCGGGAAATGGCGAATAGTTTGAAAGGAAGATATATATATATATATATATATATATATATATATATATATATATATATATATATATATATATATATATATATATGCAAACAGTGCAAAACTAGCAAGTGTACGTAGGACGCAGAGATAACCACAAGGAAACGGAAATCACAAAGTATCAAGCGCTTTCGTATAATTATATATTTGACTCAGTCTTGACAATGTAATTATACGAAAGCTCTCAACACTTGGAATTTTCCATTTCCTTATGGTCTTATCTGCATCTCATGTACACTCGCTGTTAGTGCACTTTTGTTCCTCGTTTCTTTGTCTCTACAGAGGGAAGGTAAATGGAGGGATTTTTCCATAATGCTTCTCATTGTATCTACATCTGTGTATTTGTCAGTGAGTATGATAGCAGCGTGAAAGATCTGCTCAGATTCGCACACCACCTTTAGACTCCAGTGCAGACAGACTGACAGTCTGCCATACCCATTTCTTGGATGGCGTAGGATGATGAAAGAATAAATGCGGCGAGATACATGATTTATCCTCGTTGCCACAACATTGTACAAGCACACTGTAGTACCCCACGCATGGTAGACCGAACCAGAACACATCGTAAGGTCCGGGGGGAGAGCGGGGGGGAAAAATAACGTTCCCCCCTCCACAAATCGCCATGTCAGACGCTAGCCACCAGCAGTTACCTATAAGTACCGAAACCTCCCCTGCCAGTTCGACATGGGTGAGCTGGGCGCCCCCTATGGATTCCGAACCGATAACAGGCGATCCAGGTGCGCGTGGTGACGGTTAGGAATATTACTTATTCTCGTCGTTTTTCATTTGTTCTTGGGGGCTCAAGCCCCTTAGTTCTCTGCCTCTCGTGAGTACATTCGTCTATACCACTGCCCTGGACGGTGATGCGGGTCCGGGATGAACTATGGCGGTTGGAAGCATTCGTACAAATACTGTGATGTAAGAGCTAAAATGGCATCGATTGGTTAGGTCCTAAGTGGCACCTGCGCTTAGCTGTGGCATCCATCCCTGCATATATCTCTAATTTGCATATTTAACTACATCGCCTACCAGCGCTCATTAGATCAGCCTTACAGATTTGGAAGACGTCATTAGAATAAGTATGTACTTGAAGGATTGATTGGTAGTGGGTGAGGCGGCTCCGACCTCCGAAGCTTATCTTGCGTTTAGTAATGGGTGAAGAAAATTGGTAGTGGAAGTCAGATGTGTCCCTATTTCCACAAATGTACGGAGGAGGGAAGGGGAAGGGGGGGGGCTAAAAGATTTTTTTTTTCATATAGTTAAGCATGATGGTGGGTGGTCCGATCATTAAAGAGTGTGTTTTTGTGTGTGTGTGTGTGTGTGTGTGTGTGTGTGTGTTTTGTGTGGATGTTTGTGGCGTGGGAGGTGTTGGGTTGAGCCGGCAACCAACCATCCATCCCCCCTCCTCCTCTCCCTTCCCCTGCCACCCTCTCCTCTCCCCCTCACCCTCCCTCCAAGGATCACGTAAGGTAAGGTGTGAATATTGATGAATGTGCGCCCTTGTGTTGAAGATGCTTTTACCTGCCTTCGGACACGTCGCCAAATGTGTAGAAGCGCGAGGGTGTAGTCTGCGTGGGGTGCGGGGGGGGGGGGGGGGGGAAGAAAGGCAGAGTGGGAAGGTGTAGGTGAAGGGGAGGAGGAGGAATGGGGGGATGGGGGGTTGGGAAGGAAGAGAAAAGGAAGGGAAGGACTGGAAGGTGGTGTGTAGGAAGTATGGGGAAGATGGGGAGGCTGTGTCAGGGAGGGAAGATGTGGTCGCAGGAGTGCGGAGGAGTTGTACATGGGTGGGGTGATGGGGGACGATGTTTATGGGTAAGTTCGCCCTAGAGCCAGGTGGGCGAGGTGACAGAAGGTGTTCATGGGGAACGAACGGCGCGTAAAATGATGGAAGTAGAAGATTTACAAGGGAGGAGGAGGAGGAGGAGGAGATGTACGTGGTTGAAATGGGAGACGATGTACGTGGGTGAGACCTGGAATGGTGTACGTGGGGAGGAGAAAATACTCAGGTTGGCCAGAGCGGATTGATGGCCATTATTTGTTGCTCTAATGATGGTGATGATGACCGTTGTCGTGTGTCACATGTTCTGGCTTCACCATCTTTTTAAAGAGTCGTGGGTCAGCTTTTTGTTGATGGACTTTGACTTTACTCTTGTTATATAGAGTCGATGGAGTCTGTATGTAGGGATAGGCAAGGCACTCCAATCGTGTAATCACAAATAAACTTCCAAAAGCTCTCGGCAAAAACAAAATTTTGAACAATAGTATTTGTCAAATGTTCACATTCAGCTGTTTCTTTACAAAAGAAAATATAATCTAGATACCTTTGTTACGGTATATATCCAGATACCTAGATTGTCCATATTTCTATTCTTTCTCTTTGTGTCATCTCCAGCAATATCTCAACAACACTGTGTAAAGTTAGGTCACCATCTCAAACCAACAGCTTGTATCGAGATGATGTGCCTTGTGCTAGTGGTTTGCCACAACACGACAGTTGGGTGATGGTGGTCAGCCGGGGAAGGCGGCGTGCTGTTGGTCAGCCTCCGCCTCTTAATTTGTTTACTCGTCCTTGTTTCCCGCAAGTATAGATACGACAAACAAGTGGGAAAAAACAAACATTGCAAGTGTTAGATAATGTAGAGATGGAAGCACCAAAAACTATATACAACAAGATTGGGGCTAGAGCTGTAGAGAGGTCAGTCATCTTCACATGATCTTTGATGATTATAAAGAAAATCATGTGCTACATTAAAGGATGTTGGAAGTTTACATGCCATCATCTACTTGGTTTCTAGTGCGATGACTGTGATGGTTGAGATGCTGTTGCCAGATGTAAACCTCACCAGGACATGACCATGTACTTAATGTAATGGTTTTCACATGTACAGATCGTTGTAGGGTAAAAAAGAAAGAAGCGCAGACTCGTGGTAGTAGCGTGTATACATATTCTAAACTCCTACTTGTTCGACATGCAGCCAAACCTTATTTTTGTCTTGTTTCCTAGAGATTTTATGTTTTCAAAAGATGTCTTCACCTCTGCCGTCGTATATGGTACTGAAACTCTAGTTGGGGATGCTCACTTCATAGAACACGACAGGCAAATGATTTTCTTTGTATCAGTCGTCATATAGGGATCAATTCTCTATGGTTGTATCATCTCGTTTGCGTATACCTTGTAGCACTCCCAATCCCTGCGTCACTTCACATGTATGCAATGCTTTGTGATACTTTAATCGAAATTTTTTATTCATGAATTTCCTTTGGTTTTGATTTTTGCGTTTCTGTAAGAACGGCATCATCTTCATTGGTAAATCCACAGGTTACTCTTTTTTATTTATTTTACATCAACATTTCCTTCAGATTATTCGTTTAGAATATTTCAAGGCAGGATTATTGGTTAGATCATCTGAAGTTATCTTTGACGAGGCTTATCATTATGTTTGCTGACTGCATAACTCACAGCTGTGCTCTTACCTCCAGCACGTGTTCTTGGCTTTGGAACATCCTAAGTAGTTTTGATCCCATTTGACTTTGAAATAAAGTATGACTTGAACATGTACGAGATAAAGTATTAAACACACAGTGAAATGCATAATGACTTATAGATAATTTGTTGCATAGCAGTCTATGAACACTGATGAATCCTACTATGAAGAGTGATGTAGTTATGTGTCCTTTTTTGACTCTACTCATATTAGTCTGACTGCTCATTTAACTGATTAATTGCGCATGTATGATACTAACAATTTTTTCCTTTCCATTTACAGGTAAGTGATGTAGCAAGTTGGTAGCGTCCCGAGGTGCGTAGGAGGTAAGGTTCGAGGATAAGGAAGGGTCTGATGTTCCTCCCTTCCCACCCCCTCATGGTTAATCTCTCGAAAGAACTTTAAATTTTAGCTTAACTCGCCTCGAAGTGCCATTCCTCCGAGTATGTGTTGCGTATTCGTCAGGGTGAGTGCTTGTTGGTGGACGCCGTTTATCTGTCGCTGCAGTAGTGTGTGTGTGTGTGTGTGTGCAGTGGTCAACGGCAGAGACACCCCGACACGTTCTAATCTAAAAAAAAAAAGTTAAGCATTTGAAGTATAGGACATTGAGAGTAGGTGGTAGATAAGAAGATGGAGTAAACACCAGGGAAGGTTATATGAACTGACAACTGAGGAAGTAGTTAAGAGGTGGGTGATGCAAGTTTCCATTAGCCTAAGCAGGGGAACAGGCGGCCTCTTGGGAGGGAGGGAGGTATAGTGTACAGTTGGTGCGGCTAATGGCTGCTGGAGAGCGGATGTGCCCTCAAACACAGGGACATTTTAATCCCTTCCAACGTCCGTTTCTTGGGCTTATACACGCGGTCTCCCATACCTTTATTAATACCACATCTCACGAGGAGTGAGGGGTGACCTCATTGCAACTTTTGAATTATTTTTTTTTTTGGAACAGATCGATGGCGTGGACAGTGAACAGTTCATCGAGAGATGTTGGGTTAGAGTAGCCAGAGACCGTATTATGGTATTAAACAAGATTAAAATGAAAAAAGATGCAAAGACGTATACTTTTACTTTATAGGGGTGGTGGATAAATGGTATAGAAGGCCTGAAGACATGGGTGATGCAGACAACATACATAGATTTCAGAAGTTATATGATGGTAAAGAATGTTCAAGTGACGTAGCCCGCAAGAGCTAACTTCTCCACCCACACAGTACAAATTAGTAATTGCAAATAGGTATTTACGTGTCCCCACACAGTACTAGTCTGTATTTACGGATAGGAGACACACACACACACAACACACACACACACATACACACACACACACACACACACACACACACACACACACACACACAGATAGGGTACTTTTACTTCAGCATCCTGATAGATGGTGTCCTGGTGGACGCACTTGCTCGTCCAAAGTACGTCGGCGATGGCAACCGTTCCCGGACGGTGTCGTCCTCCAGGACGCTCCCGGAGCCTCCGGATCCAGAACTGGACCACCGCCAATCACGTCACCGTCAACGAAACCGTGACCGTAGTCATGCATGTCAGTCTTGCATCCAACCACGTCCCATCCTTTATTTGCCTCGCCTGCACCTCCAGGTTGTCCAGTCCACCAGACATCTCGGTGTCCTTTTAGACAACACGTCAGCACACTCGTCAGATCTCCTAGCTATCGTCTTTGCATTCTTCGTCGGCTCTTAGACGGATTTGCTGTATCTGAACTCGAGAACATTACATCGTTTTCATTCTTCCCAGACTTTACCTCTACCCCAACCCTAGCTCGGTCGTCTTCCTTATCCTCCACGCAACAGGAGTTCTTAGAGGAGGTGCTGAAAAGGGCATGCAAGGATCATCCTCTGTCGCTCTTAGCCAGCTCTCTTCTCCCACCGATTGAAAAGACGTAATCGAACACTCGGCGAAGAAGCTGCTGCACTGTTCTCGCCACCGTCACCTCTTGTCACTTGAGATCCCTCATCCCCGCTTTGCATTTCGACGCCACCCAAATATCTATGCCATCCGAGGTATGAGAGTATTTCCATCCCATCCATTGTGGTCTTCGTTGATAATGAGTGGACAGTATATTAACATTAACCACTGTCTTTATTCATTTATTCATGCATATTTATCATTCTTATGACATTGCATTTATGAACGTGTGTATGCTTATGCAGGTATATGTATATCAGAATATGCTCGTGCTGATATCCGTAAAAATTGTGTAGATATTTTACGTCGTATCAGAAGACCTGCGACTCGTCTTTACTGGTCCAGCAGCACCCCTCCTCACACCCCCCCCCCAAGGTCCCCCATCCTTCCTCCTCCATATTTTCTTCTCACAACCCCCATACCCCCATTCCCTATCCCCCCCAAACACACACGTCTTTCTTCACTGTTTCCCCTCCTTGTCCATATACCCCCTGTTGTGCCTTCCCCCTCTTTGTCTCTCCCCCCCTCGCCTTTCCTCCCCTCCCATCACACCCCTCACCCATCTCCTCCCCCCCCCATCCCCCACCCTTCCTCTTGCCCTTATAATTAGTATCATACATCAAGTAATAGCTTCCCCCTCGGCTGCTGACCTGGCGACGCGAGGCGACCCCCTTCGACACAAACACACGGGTTCGGACCCCTCAAGGAAGCTGGGATGAGAGAGGGGAAATGTTGAATATCGGAAAGGGGAGATCTGGGGCCAGTTTGAGGGTTAGATATGATCAGAGATCGTCGGCCATGTTGCCCGCCGGCCAAATGGAAATCCTGGCTTTTGTCTGACAGTGGAAGAAGCTCACTCTGCCCTGCTCCTCCTTTTTTTTCCCCCAGTAGAATTAAAGGGAAAAAAAGATTCTTTTTTCTAGAATTAAGGGAATTCTTGTTTCTAAGAACGAGTCCCCCCTCTCTCTCTCTCTCTCTCTCTCTCTCTCTCTCTCTCTCTCTCTCTCTCTCTCTCTCTCTCTCTCTCTCTCTCTCTCTCTCTCTCTCAAAGGGAAGTTTCTGGTCATGAAAACCTTGCAGATCCTTGTACCTCCCCCCCCCCCTCTCTCTCTCTCTCTCTCTCTCTCTCTCTCTCTCTCTCTCTCTCTCTCTCTCTCTCTCTCTCCTTTCTTATGGTTACGCCGCGAATGAAGAGTCATCATAGGAGAGGCTGTGCCGTTCGTCTGTCTAGGAATTTACTCACTCCAAAGGAGTCCGACCTTGCCCTACCACTGGAAGTAGCGCAGCCTTGAAACTGTAGGAGTCCCTTCAGCTTATATATATATATATATATATATATATATATATATATATATATATATATATATATATATATATATAATGACCTATAAACTCCTGCAGCTCCAGTGTTGCGCTTCTTTCAGTAACAGAGAAGTGTTGGACTCCTTTGGAGAAAGAAGTTCTTCGACGAGTCTGTGTACTCCCCTTCCGTCAACGGATGATGACACAGCCCAGCTTTCACTCGCTTTGTATATATATATATATATATATATATATATATATATATATATATATATATATATATATATATATAAATATAATAGTACCTCCTATATCAGCTGGAATGAGACATTGTTTTCCTTAGTTATTTTTTATGTGAAAAGAAGCGACTTGTTAGTTCTTTTTCATGTGAAGGAAGAAACCCATTTAGATTTCCAGTCCACATTTTCTCATTTGTACGGAAAATGCTTAATGGTTCGGATAAGTGGATTATCTTTTTGCTGTGTATCACGCCAAATATCGTCTTCATAAGAAAGAGAACTTAGTTTTTGCCTTGAACTGGGAGGGAATTATGTATTTTAGCCTTAAATAGGTCACGTTGGTGTAAAACTTGAGTGGAGAAAGGAGTTGAGAAAGCTGGTTATGGTATGTAGTGGGTGTGTTGGTGGTAAGCAGTGTGTAGAGGGTGTTTATAGCGAGGGGCGAGTGTCTGTCTGTAAAGAGTGGAAGTGATTAACGGCATGGATTGTTTGGAAGGGATGGTAGTGGTTACGAGGTCGGACTATCGGTATGGGAGTCTCGCGAGGTAGGCCTGTCTGTCGAGATATTATATAGTGGCAAGTGGGATATATTCATTTTCTACACTGGGTACTAGCGATACGTATGGGTATGTCTATAAGGAATAGGAGTGGGCAGTATTATGTATTGGGTCTATCAGTAGAGAATAGAAGTGGTTAGCAGTACGTATTGGGTCTGTCTGTAAAGTGTCTGTATGTAGGAAATAGGAGTGGTTAGCAGTATGTATTGGGTCTGTCTGTACAGTATTAAGTGTGTTAGAAGTATGTACTGGATCTACCCGCGGGGAATACTGTGGTTAGTTGTGTGTGTGTTGGGGGATCTGTCCGTAGAAGATACTGTTGGGTGAGTGACTTGGAGTGGTCGTGTCTGTAGGGGGTCCATAAAGTATAATGGTATGTATTGGTACTGTCTGTTACGGGTAGGTCCTAAACAGTTTAGCAGCATGTGTTGTGTCTGTTTAGGGCGTGTCTGTGGAGAAGGTACCATTTGTTAGGGGCATGTAGAAGGCATTAACTGTTGGAGATATAGAGGACCATAAAGGAATGCAGTTCGCAGCAGTCCATTGGGTCCTTTCGGGGCTGTTTGAGGTGGAGGAAAGGATCAGAGGCACGAGACGTGGTGCTGAGAGAGGAGAAAATAAGACACACAACTGAGAGGAAAAAAATAATGCCTGTACATTTTTATTTTTAAACTACTTAGACGCATATAACATCAGTCGTGGACTTGAAGCGAAATACACATGTGGCCTGGTTTTAGAATTATGGTGTTGATTTTAGCCACTCTTGCTGGTATCGCATTTTATGTATCAACAGTCATGTTGAAGACTAAAGTTGACCTCGTCTCATTTGTAGTTGACGCTCACCTTCGAGTTTGCATACGTCTTTGTAGGTGACCATCAGAGTGCACTAGTCTATAGGTGTTTATATCAAGATGGTCGACCTCGTTCATGATTTTCAGTAGCTGTGCTAAATCACCTTACGGACTTCCCTTTTTCTAAGCTACGTATGTTGAGGTGGTCACATTATAGACGGCTGTCATGGCATTTGTTTCTTAGACTGTGTATCGCCTTACTAGCTCACCTCTGTAATCTGAAACTGTTTTTTTGAAGTTGGTTGACCAAAACAACATATAGTATTGACATTCTTCCATGCGACTACCCTACCTAACGATGAAGCTCAGATATCGTTGCTATTATGTACTGCTTCACTCTGCTGCTTGCTGAGCTTGAGGTCATCGGAAATTATCATGACATATAAAGTGTTTGATTTTTGTCATTGAGCGTTACGTGCCGCAGCAGATTTCATACTGTGGTTCGTTTCATACTGTGGTTCATTTCATACTGTGGTTCGTTTTCTTTTTCTTTTCTTATTCATTCTCTCCCGTGTGTCACACTTTGTCCTGATCAATATTGAAATGAATATGCCTTTTATGAGCCCAGTCTCTCTCTCTCTCTCTCTCTCTCTCTCTCTCTCTCTCTCTCTCTCTCTCTCTCTCTCTCTCTCTCTCTCTCTCTCTCTATCTATCTATCTCTCATTTTTTGTGAGTCAGATTGTAGCAGTAGAATTTCTGTCGCAGAAATCTGTAGTGGGTCCTTCTCTTTGGGACTACGAATGTTAGGAGGATGTAGTGAGTCGGACAGTGTCAGTATTATGCAGTGGGTTTGCACACGTTCCCTCTTACGTGCATGTCACCCTTCACAATTTTGTAGTTTATTTCATTTCATCTTATTTGTAATTACCGCAGGACCTCTTTTGAGTAAAGAGGTTGCGCTACTTCCTGTGCCAGGGAAATGTGGGCTCCTTCGAAGGGAAAAGTTCTTGTCAACGAGATTTGTGTTCCTAATGATACAGCCTCGTCTAAGGTGACTTTTCACTTGCAGTGTAACCTCGAGCAGGTGGAGTCCGGTAACACCGTTTTCTATAACCTTTTATTAAACATCTTTCTTTTCTCTCTCTTCCTCTCTGGTATTGTGTTAGTTCCATCTCATCGCCCCGTTCCGCTCTCCCACGTGATCCCCTCCCCACGTCTCCCCCCCCTTCCTTATGTCACCTCCCCTTCCGCCTCACTTTCTCCCCAGTTTGTTTCCCTCCGCCCCTCGTTCTTTCCTATACATCTGTCCGTCTTTTCCCGTTTCATCTCCTTTCCTTCGCCTCCATTTTCTTCTCCTCACTCTCCCCACACCCAATACTGCTCTCTTTCCCCGCCCATATCTCATCTAACCCCACAACTCCCCACCTTCCTGCTGCCCTCCCCACGTTCCCCCACTTTCCTGGTCCCCTTCCCCACGCCTTCTCACCTTCCTGCATCCCTCCCCACGCCTCCCCACCTCCCTGCTCCACTCCTCATGCCTTCCTCTCCACTCCCTGCTGCCCTCCCCACGCCTCCCCACCTTCCATCATCGTCCCCCTGTGGGGAGGAAGACCGGCCATATATATCCCAAGATACTGCTGAACGTGCTCGATCGGCACATTAGCGCCCTGTTAACGAGGACGATAATGACGAAGACCCTGTGACAATGAGTGCGTAAAAAGACCCCTAAGGATGAGGGTCGCATGGGCGGGACTCGCCCGGAGGCCCGGCGGTTCCTGTGTTTGTTGATGCTTTATCTATAATTCATTCTCAGGTCGATCTTGGGTAACCTCATACTTGTCCCGGGGAAAATTGATGTTCTTCTCGTTTTCGGTAAATTGTAATTATAATCACATTCATTATTTGCGTAAGTATTATACGTAGACGAAGCGGGTTTTTTTTTTTTTACGGTGGTGATGTGGGTGGAGCTTCAGGTTTGTTTGCAGTATGTAGACAGGACGAACAGAGCTCCGGGGTGAAGAAACCAAGCAATAACCTCACCTCACCTCACCTCAGCTAACCTCACCTCACCTCACCTCAGCTAACCTCACCTAACCTCGCCTCACCTCGCCTCATCTCACAAACCCTAACCTTGTTAGAAAAGATATGTGAATTAGAGTTTTTGTAGTGTAGAGATGATAGATATATGGAATGTAAACTGAATGATGTAATGTTGACAGTGGAAAGCATACAGAAGTTTACGGAATTGTATGACATTCGAGAAAGTTTAAGAGATGGAGGGTGGCCCCATGCATTCAGAACTCCCTCCCTCGTCCAGTAGTACGTAGGTAGTTACATATAGGTGTTTACACACACCGGAGAGCCAGTGGTGGATAACCATAAATGCACAAGTGAATGGACACATTTTTTTTATCATTCCCACAGACAGACAGACACGCTTGGACGCAAGAGCATTACAAAAGACAAAGACACAGACAAAACCTAACAATTTTCCACAACCGACAACACTGCAGGACGCTAACACGAAACCCTCATCTTCATCGGTGAAGAAGGTTTAGAAATGTGGCTTAAGGTCTTGAAAGCATTCAGATCATGTGCTCGAACATTCTTAACCCTACAACTTGTTCATTTAGGTCTGCTGGGCAGATTAAACTGATTATGATTCGTTCTAGTTGATAGAATTTATTAGATTACTTACATTCGTCATTTTATAGTTACCCCAGGACCATTTTCTATGAGTCTTGATGTTAACCCAGGACCTTTCTGTAGGCTCCTGTAGGCCAAGGCTGCGCTACTTCCAGTAGCAGGGAAATAAGGGGCTCCCATGGAGTGGGAACTTATCTGGCGACACTGTACTCCAGATGGTACAGCCTCGCCAAAGGCGACTTTTCCCTCGTGTTTCAAACTTGAGGAGGCGAACTCCGATGACACTTATAACGTACGTGTACGGCGTCAAGGTCGCGCTGGAATCTGGGGAAAAACGTTCGTGTGAAATTTAAGTCCTGATCTCGTCCTGGTTTTCGGGCGGGAGGTATAGCAGCAGAGCCAACGCGGACGGAGCCATTGGCGAGGAGATGAAAGGGTGTGTGTGTGTGTGTGTGTGTGTGTGTGTGTGTGTGTGTGTGTGTGGGAGAGGAGGAGGGGTGGCTGTTAAGGTGCACGTCACTCGCTGGGCGCTTTTGGTAGTTAACAGAGTTCCCACCCGAGGGATCCTCTTGTTAAGGAAGAGGAACTGCAAGTGTTGGATGTGGCCAGGTATCCAGCCCTCACCTTGTACTGACTTAAGCTCTTCTTATGATTGATTAGCCAGGTACTGCTATGATCCCCTTCCTGTTATATCATTCCTCATTTGTATATTGTCAGCCGCATGGCCACCCGAATTCAGTAACCATTCTTTTTGTCATTTATTTACTCTCTCTCTCTCTCTCTCTCTCTCTCTCTCTCTCTCTCTCTCTCTCTCTCTCTCTCTCTCTGTTGGTCTGTGTGTGCATACGGTCGTAATTTAAGGCCTTTCAGCCTTTACTTGTTACTCCTTTCTTCTCTGTTACTTTCTACTTGCTTCTTTAGATGCAGTGACCAAGTTCACAAAAGGAATATTCTAGTTTTGACGTAATGTAGACTGTGAACACTTGCTGAATATTTCCCTCATCCATATACTCGAATGCTATCCTAATATTTGCCAGCAGATAGTTTGTCTCTGTCAGTATTCTCCAACTGCGGGCCTCTTCCTACAGGATAGTACGTCGTCGACTCCCCTATTCCCTCCTCACAAGCAGATTTCTGCAGCGCATTCCGAACTAGATGATATTCATATTGAGTCCTTCATTCACCATGTCGTCCCATCCTCGCATATCTCCATATCGCCCTCTGCAGCTCCTCCCGCTGAATCCCTTGATCTTATCGGCTGTTCTTTAACTGGTAAATACACTCGTGATGAATGTAGGGAAAAGTTTGGGTTTGTCTCCTGCCTTTTCCACAATTTCTTCTCTCTTGTTGATTCTTGTATAGTCGTTCCTTGCCCTCTTATACCGTCCTGGTGCTGCCTGGCGCCGCCGGTATCTTCGGAAGTCTACATACTGGGAGAAGATCGCTTTTTTTTTTTCATGTTAGCTGAGATGGCACGTGCAACTGAGTGCAGTAATTAGGGCTACTTCATATATATATATATATATATATATAGGGGATAGGGGAGAAAGAATACTTCCCACGTATTCCCTGCGTGTCGTAGAAGGCGACTAAAAGGGGAGGGAGCGGGGGGCTGGAAATCCTCCCCTCTCTTTTTTTTTTTTCCAAAAGAAGGAACAGAGAAGGGAGCCAGGTGGGGATATTCCCTCAAAGGCCCAGTCCTCTGTTCTTAACGCTACCTCGCTGATGCGGGAAATGGCGAATAGTATGAAAAAAAAAAAAAAAAAATATATATATATATATATATATATATATATATATATATATATATATATATATATATATATATATATATATATACTCACGTATATATCCTGTGGCTTAAGCCTGGGACCCAGGCTTCTAGGGTTGCCTGTGGACCGGCTGCCGAGACCAAGGTTCGAACCAAAGCGGGCTCAATCCTGGGCTGCCCGTGAATGCGTCATGGTTAGCAGCACTATCCAGTACACCAGCACGGAGGGTCATATGACTAGTGTGAGGGACTGTTTTCTTTATCGTCCACCATCAGTGAACATTATGATTTTTTTTTTTTTTTTCTCGAAAATGATTTTTTTTTCTTTCACAATAGCGGTATATTTCCCCCCACTCTCTCTCTCTCTCTCTCTCTCTCTCTCTCTCTCTCTCTCTCTCTCTCTCTCTCTCTCTCTCTCTCTCTTGTTAGCTTCCGAGAGGTTATGTTGTCTCACTTAAGTCAAGAAACTTCCTAATAATCTCATGAAACTTCGAACATTAGGGGAGAATCCTTGTTTCTCTCGTGTTAAAATCTCGTAAACTCTAAACAATAGTGGGAAGACGAGGGTTTTTGTCGTCTTGATTTCATGCTCTTTTTTTTCTTCGATGTGAAATGTCTGTCTGGTTAGGTTGAACGCAGGATTAGCCTCCCCTGTATTTCTTTTCATAACTTCAAGAAACGAAGAATGTAGGTAATTTTTTTTGGCTAATATCGACTTGAGAAAATAAAAGTATATATATATATATATATATATATATATGTGTGTGTGTGTGTGTAGGTGTAATTTCTTGCACATTGGAAGTACATTGAGAGCGTGGATCTGTTGATTAAGAGCGTTGGAACTCCACATAGCGAACATTAAGTGGAATAGTATTACTCATAATTACAGAGACATGCAGCACTACATCACGCGATCACAGTATAGACTCGTTTAGCACAGAATGACTGCATCTCCACAGAAATCCACCTTCATTCTCTTAACCCCTGACACGCATGGATCCAACCTGCATCCTCCCATAATCTTGTCGAGTGGCCAACCGCTGACACCAGAACTCCAGCCTTATGATAGGTACCACGTACGACCTGTACGTGACAATCCCAACACCACAAACAAGCATCAAGACAAAATAAGAAACTCAGAATCTTACGGCATCCTTTACAAACTAATCATCAGCTCCACGCTAAATTACGCCTCACCTGCTTGGTTATCGTTCCTTTCAAAAGCAAACATTACAAAAATACAAATTGCACATCTACAATAATTCAGCAACTGCACAACGAAAGGAAATTACTTTCAGGACAGTCCCATCTCAGTATGCTACACCCAGTTTCTTGTAACAGTATTCAGTCCTTTATCCCAACCGCACTATAACCAGTTATCATCAGTCCCCAAGCAAAAAAAATTAAAGCTCACACCTGCCTCGCACTTCAGCAACCTATACTCCCACAAACAAACAATTGACCAAACCCCTTCACGCACAAGTGACTCGACAAGTACCAAAACAACCGGCCAGGCAACTTAGACTCCACTCCGCTAGACATACACCCGTCTGAAACTGCAGTCCCCAGACAAACACGAGTTACTCTTTCTCGTCCGCGCTTTGGACACCACCCATCTCTCCAGCATTGGACACCACCCATCTCTCCAGCATTGGACACCACCCATCTCTCCAGCATTGGACACCACCCATCTCTCCAGCATCACAAACACCGATTCAGCGTATCGCAAGACCGCTCGTGCCCAAGATGCAACTTCCACACTGATCACTCAACTCCTCACCGTTATGCTTCACTCACCTCATAAAGGCATCATTACTGCAGTTGTTACGTTTGTGCCTATCTGGTGGACGTGGCTAGCTTCCTGAACGCTGCGGAGGTCCCATGGAAGGACTCCCTAGGGGGAAAAGTGATATATATACACACACACAACTGCATTACTTACCAGATGAATTTTACGAGCAAGGATGTTTCTGTGTGGCATCACCATGACAACGTCCTCAAAATGTTACATATAATCATCAAAATTAGCGACGATTGTCGTAGTCTTCCCTCCCGCCACCTTTCCTCCCTCCCTCAGAGTAACCCAGAGGCTTCACTACAGGAGGCAAGATGTGATTAACGAGGATAAGAGCTATCACTCGACGGGCGGAGGCACCCATTCCCATGTTTCCAATCCTGATAAGATTCATGATGACCGGGGGTTGTACGTACAAGTTGTCTGATTTCCAGCCTTACGTACGGAAAAAAATGGAATGTATTCGATGACCAGACAGAGCTATGCCCCTCGCTGGAATCATGGTCAAACGGGTTTGATAGAGATGTATCTTGTATTATAAAGTACCTGGAATCAACGTCACACAAAACATCAGCAGGAACACATCAACGTCACACAAAACATCAGCAGGAACACGTCATTTCACTGAAGTGTGATCTTACAAGGTCAGATATTTCAGATGTTACCTTACCCTCATTAAGGTGGTCATAGCGACTCACTGGGAAGCTACGTCGTTGTGATGTGCAGTGTTCGAAGTAGGGCAGTCAGTCTGTGGAGTCAGCATTTGACTGGGATACACTCATCCTATCATTGACCCACATGTGATTTGATCCAACAATTTTTGCTTGAAATTGACAGTCAGTCCATAACTGTGGAAGGAAGTCACATCGGGGGGCAAGCCCGTTGTAAGGCCTTTGGAAAGCATGGATATTACGAGGAAAAAAGATAATATACTTCTAAAGTACATGTATGGCCATATATGATTTTTTTTTTTATCCAGAGCCACAGACAGGAAGCAGCATGTACAGTAACTTTGATCTTGTGAAAGATTCAGTTTCAGTTTTCTTGAAACTATTGTAAAAAAGAAATATATAGATTGCTCAATGTTTCGGTCCCTAGTATAGACCTATTATGATTACGATAATTATCATATTCAGTTATGTATAAAACATGGCCACAGCAGCCACAACCTGCAGAATGCTGTAATAGTATCATATTTGACCTGATTATGGGCTGGGAAACTGTGCCACCTTATCCTCCTGATATCTGATATTAGGTGACTGTCTATGACGGTCTTTTGATTGATATCATTAATCAGACAGTTACAACCTGTTTCACGTAATGGAAACTTGAAAAATTTAGATGTAGAAACTATACACTATACATGTTAATATTTGATTTTTTTCTTTACACAAGACACTCACTTGTGTTCCCCTGGGCTAGCTCATTTTCATAGGTTCCATGTAGATTTGTGTGGGTCAGGCCTAACCCTGTTTCGAACCCTGTTGATGTGTGCTGAATGAAATAGAAGATGTAGTTAGCTTTGGCAGTTAGGCCAGGAGAGCCTCGCCCTCTGCTGCTGTACCTTTACTGAACCAGTATGGACATGGCAAACTTTCCTCGTGTAGTTAAGGTAGGAGCTATAACCACATTTGTTTAGCCTGACACTGGAGGGTTAGCGGTGCCTGATCCAAACGAAAATCCTGCGTAGATGGATTCTTTTTTTTTTTTCTTCTCGTCTTCTGGGACTCTGGCTGAGGTTCATCTACATTTCCTTGCATGATTTAAGGAGTGGTAGTCATTGAAAACTATCGAGGCTTACTAACACCACTGGAGCACAGCCGCTCAAAGTTGACGTGGGAGACAACTGATGATTAACCGAGACATTCTACTCTAGGAATCTTTCCTTGTTAACCTAGCCCATGTACCCCTGGCTGGGTATCGTTGTCTTAATATAGCATTACTTAACGCACCTGTGCTTACCTAGTCTTCCTGTCATAGCCTGGCAACATAGTCTGGGCCTCTTAGCATGGGTAGCTGGGAGCTGTATTAAGCAGTGCAGCAAATCATTACTGCGTCATGAAGTTGAAAACATTATCAATTGTTTTTTGACTTCCTTTTGACTCCTTTTGACATTTTTTTAAAATAAATCTTTCGCCGCTAGATATTTGAACAGTAGACGTTTAAATTGTAATTTTTATTGTAGATATCATTGTTTTCTGTGTGGGTGACAGTTTTCCGTAAGGAAGAGAAAGCTTAGTTGAGGAAGATAACACAGAAAACTATTAGTTTACCATCGTGTTGCCAGGTAGTGGTATCTGGCAACGGGCTGGAAGGCCCCGTAGTTCGTCAGCGGGTGATCCACTCTACCGCCGTGCTGGCCTTGCAAAACAATTTCATTTCATACCTTTCGTCTTATATTATGGCCATAAATAACCTCTGCAACCATAACCGATTTCCCGAATTTTAAATAGGCGATGAGTCGACTTAAGTATAAGTATTGTTGAATTATGAGCTAGTTAATCTTATTACCAGTAAGTTGTGCCCAGTCATGATCAGTCGAAGTTATTTTCAGAAATAGCAAAGAATGATGAACTTTATACTGATCAATTAGCACGAGCGTTACGACCTCGTTTGATAGTTCGACCATCTGAGAGTCGTTAACCATGTAGTTCATACGGACACCTTTGGTAGCAATGCCATCATGACCATTAGGTGTGGGAATTGTCTGTCGACTCGTGAAGGCATTGCATCATGTAGTTCGTCTGCAGTGTTCCGGTTATCGCCTGTGTGGTCATGGTTGTCTACTTAAGTACTCGGTGAGTCTAGCCTTTAACCTGATCCTTAAGGGTCAGGTCAGAGTTCACGCCTTCATAAACAAAAGGTCTTAGGGGGTGCCGGAACACTCACACGCTCAGGGATTTGATCCATCTCAAAAGTCTCCTACCGACGTCTTGGGTTCATGAACTTATGTCACTTATATTTCAGCCATGATCGCAAACGTTTATCTCTGTTGCTTATGATGATAACGTTCATTTACGGTAAACGTTGAAGGCTCGGTTTGTTACAGCCTCAGAGTGTGGCATGGAAGTGAAAGGTGTTTACGTAGTTGCGGGAATACGTTCGTCTGGTGTTCCCTGTGGAATTTGTAAATATATCAACAGTGCATGGATAAGGGGGATGTGTTTGGTTCATATGATAAAGGAGTTGGTTTACGGATGCTTGAAGAATGTGTGTGTGTGTGTGTGTGTGTGGTACGGAGAGAGAGATTTTACTCTTATATTATCCCGTCTTTTAACCTTGTTTATGTACATGTCTTTATGTGTGTGTGTGTGTGTGTGTGTGTGTGTGTGTGTGTGTGTGTGTGTGTGCGCGTCAGTTACTGGAACGTTGTCATGGACTTTGTACGCATATGATCTCTTAACTTTCTCACCACACCTCCCACAGGTAGTACCTCTCCGTTACCTTCATATTCCGCTTACCTCCCTTTATCTCCTTCAACAGACACCTTGTCCGCACCCCATTCCCATCCATTAACAGCTCCCCAGCATACACTGCCTGAACGCTCCATATCCCATTCTCCTGCCACCAGCAGTACCGTATTAGCATCGTCTCCTTCCCCAACCTCCCATCTTGAAAGCTTTCCTCAGAATCGCCTGTCTCCAACACCTTCCTTGATCATCTACCACTAGTGACTTCTCACCTCCTCTCCATTCGCTGCTACCAACACCTGTGTCTCTTCCTCCTCGCAAGTTAACACAAACATCCCCTCTCCCACTTCATTCCCTGTCACTAACACCTCTTCCATTCCCCAACATCTCCAGCATCCTTCTCCCTCAGCTAGCTCTTCCCACATTCCCCTGACAGCATCGCGTCACGTCTGCACACCACCTACCAACCAGCAGCGTCGACCCCTCCTCCCATGCCGCCCACACACCCTGCCAGCAGTATCGCACACACCCTTCCCTTCTAAACAAGCCAACGTCCACACGGGAGGGTTACCCGCCTCCTCCCCCCTTAAATCCTTCTCCGGCAAGACAAAGGTACAATCGCCGTTCGGTCGGTCGCATGGGAGCGCTCATTAACGCCGTGGCCCTTATGGGTATTACATTAATCCTTTCAGGCCAGGGTGGCTGGCTGGTGTGGTCAGCGGTGGCTGGCCGTGTTTTGCTCATTATGAGGGAGGTGGTGGGGCCGCAGCCAGGTGATGACCCGTTGTGTGTTGACCTCACTGCTCGGTGCCTGCTACTGTTTGACTGCCCGTGGCCTTGTTTGTGCGTGAGGCTGGTAGTGTGAGGTGGTGTTTGTGAAGTGTGAGGGTGTTAGAGTGTAGAATTGTGTGTGGTGTTTGTAAGGATGTTTAACTGGTGCATGGAGGTGTTTTGATGTGTTTATAGTGTTAATGAATACTCTAACCACACTGATCTGTGATTTTCATATCTCATCCACTGTCACAAACAGCCTCAAACGGACCCAGTGCTCTGCTGCTGTTTGAATTCCTTTGTATTCCTTAGTACAGAAAGTTTGACGGCATTTCTAAGGGTGCTGGGTGTTTGTACCAAACTATGTATAGTGTTTATGAAAGTGTTTAGCGTATATCGTGAAGTATGAAAGTGTGTGTGTGTGTGTGTGTGTGTGTGTGTGTGTGTGTGTGTGTGTGTGTGTGTGTGTGTTTCTGACGTTGGTCTTCGTAAAGTTGTGTGTGGGTGATCGACTGCTTTAGAGTAGCCACTGATGATAGATATCAAGGTTGATGTTTGTGTAGGTATTAAGAGGTTAACGTAGGTGTAAGTCATTGTTTTCTTATCTTCATAAGAAAGATTTTTGTTTTTGTCTGTTGTGTGAAGAATTATGTTTTTAATGGAATGAGAGTGTTTCGTAGGGTGTAAAGAAGTTTATGGAGATGTTACTTGCTTTTTGGGCTGTCAGAGTAACTGAGTGTGTGTGTGACCTGACTATATGTGTGAAAATTATGATGAGTGAGTGAGTGATGCCAGCTTGAGAGTCTTATGCTTGTTTACTGCATGAACTTTTAAGTGTGACATAAACTCTTGGTCTGTAGACTGATAGTGATTGTGAAACAGTCCGGCTGTAGAATGCCTCTGATTGTCTAGTTGTTCTCGAATATGTACTCTATAGGCTCTGGTGATGCAAGATGATGATGGGTCAGTAACATCCCGTACGGTAGCTCGCATCACATTCCGTCATTGAACGCTTCAGAGTCTTTCATGTTTTTGTCCTACGCGACTTTGTCCATATTGACCAGACCATCATGTATGACTTGTGTCTTCCTGTGAGTATCCAGACAACCCCCCTGCTCGAGGGTACACCGCGAGGGAAAAGTCACCACTGGGATGGCTGCATCACCGTCTCTTGACGGTATAGCCTCGTCAATGAGCGTCTCGCTCTAGAGAAATCCATCCTCATCCTGCTAACGAGTGTAGCGCAGCTTTGCAGGTGTTGGGAAGGGGTCTCTTCAAGGCTGGGAGATGAACGAACCATGTCAGTGCCTCCCTGTTACTGGTAGTCGTTGTATTTCATGCACAGTGACACACCAGGCATAGGTCATGGACGTAACTACATGTGTCATACGTCATGCGCGCCTGTTCCTATATCTCTATATAACCCTGTCTGTACGTGTGTCATACGGGTGTTGGCACGTGAAGTGTCATACCGTGCGGTCATATCCAGTCACATGCGCGTCACCAAGCGGGACGTTTTCATAGATTTTATTCTGGTTTTCAGCCACGAAGAACGCGTGATTTTGGGGATGGGTCTTAATGCGTTGGGTCAATCAGGAGGGCGAAGTCTGGGCGTCAGTGTGTGGTCGTCGCCGTCTGGCTCAGACTAGTTCAATATTTGATGTGAATTCGCTTAACTCTGAGTGCAAAGAAGCGGGCGCCCTGGAGTGACTCGGTCTCATTCAGAAGAGGTGTAATCTGGCGGATTTTTGGAAAGTAAATATATCATGGCATTACTTCACACACACATACACTCTCTCTCTCTCTCTCTCTCTCTCTCTCTCTCTCTCTCTCTCTCTCTCTCTCTCTCTCTCTCTCTCAGGCTGATCACAACCCTGAAGTTCTTAAACCTGATCGATGACGTGGACAGTGAACAATTATTCGAGAAGTGCAGATGGAGACCAGAGCCAGAGGACGCAACTTGAAATCAAGGAGGAAAAAAAGTACTTATAGTATAAGAATGGTGGGTGAATGGAGTACGATGACAGAAGACATGTTTAATGCAGACATCATACAGAAATGTGAAAAGCTGTATGACGATAGAGAATGCGAGAGGTGGGGACCGATCTCCGCACGGTACAAATAGGTGGTTACACACACACACACACACACACACACACACACACCTGATTTTTAATTGTTGATCTTAACGACCCGCGTCTCACCCCCGTCACCAGCAACAACAGTGACTCACCACCACCATCAGCAGAGACGTGTTCATCCCCACTACCACCACTGCCACCACTGCCACCACTGCCACCAGCAGCGTCACCACCAGCATCACCAACTAGCGTCATCACCACCACCAGCATCACCAACTAGCGTCATCACCATCACTACCACAGCAGCGTGGTCATCACCTCCATCATTAACTAGCGTTATCACACCCTCCTCCACCACCACCACCAACACCCTCAAGCAGCTAGCGTCATCACCAGCACCACAGAGCCTCTTCCTTTGTTGTGTCTGGCCAGGGTTGTGGTTCATGCCCTTGTACATGATTTAGGAAGCACTTGTGTGGCCTCCAGTTCGATGTAGGTGGGTGGGGGGGGAGGGGTTAGGGCGTATCGGAAGCTATGGAAGGGAAGGGGAGGGAAGGGGGAGGAGATGAGGTAAGTTAAGGGAGAGGGGGAGGAGGAGGGGTGGGGTTACTGAGGATAGGGGTGAAAATAATAAGAGGATATTACTAATGAAGGGATTAATGGGTTGTCGGGTTGGGGATGAGGTGGGGGGATGACGGGAGGAAGGACTTCAAACCTCAGTGACAGAAGACTGAGGGCAGTGGGGTGGGTATATGGTGTGGGTATTGGACAGTCAGGGATGGTTGGGGGAATGTTGGGGGTGAGGGTTGGGGATGGAAGAGAAAAAGAATGAGGTAGAGGGGGAAGGGGGGGAAGATAAGGTGTTTCGGGTGATGTGAAGAGCGATGATCGTGTTATAAGACTTAAGGAGGAGGAACATAGACGAAGCTGGGGTTAAGGTCTGAGTTAGGGAATGGGAAAGTTTGGTTAGATCGAAGCGTGGCATGTATCTATAATACCCCGAGAATTATCATCCAGACTAAACCTGATTTACGATGACGATCATAAGTAGTTATTTCATCTTATGTTCCAATTGTCTGTCCACCAGTTCCGGCCATCTGGATAATAACATATCAACTGAGGTTGCTGTTCTCTCGCCCTTGTGTGGTGAACGTTACGGCCCACGGGTATGGTAGTCTTAACATTTGATTTGATCCTTGAGGGTCTAAGGTCAAAGTGCCAGGATAGCATATCTAAGGGTCGTGCCGTCGTGCTCAAAGGGGGTCGTAATTGTCGTGCTCAAGAGGTCGTACCGTCGTGCTGCTGATGGGGTCGTACTCACGTGCTCAAGTTGTCAGAAAGAACGATACTGATGGAGTGGTCATAGTGACAGCCTATCAATGGGAAGTGGGCCTCTGGTGTATGGCTAAAGTTCCCATTTTCTTTAAGGGAAAATCACCACACGAAGTAGTCTCCCTCTCCCGTTGCAGTCTCTATAGAGTGAAGTTATCATCACCCACCGTCCTGTTGACGTCATTTCACTCCACTGTTAGTCTCTCAAACATTCCAGTTCTGATCGGTGGCCTGGGTTACACACACACACACACACACACACACACACACACACACACAGAGCTATTCTCCATTTCTGTATCATTATCGGTAGGTCAGCTGAAGTGTATGTGTATACAGCCCCCAGTCGTCTTGTATAGGGTTCCTGCATGTTAAAGGTTGCGTTACAGGGAATAACAAGGTTCCCTAGGAGCCGACTCCTTTCCGTGTATGGACATTAATACAGCCTTGTTGAATGTGCCTTGTTTTATATATATATATATATATATATATATATATATATATATATATATATATATATATATATATATATACACACACACACACATATATATATATATATATATATATATATATATATATATATATATATATTATTATTATTGCTGTAAAGCCACTGAACCCTTTCCTGAGGAACTCCTGCTGCACCAAAGCTGCGCTGAAATCAGTAGCAGGGAAGGGATTTGGCTTGTTTGGAATGCGAAGTTCTCCGACGATATTGCGGTCAGATAATACAGCCTCTCCAAAGGTGAGTGTTCACTCGCGACGTAACCACAAGCAGGCGGAGTCCGTCAAACACTTCGCATATATATGTATGTATCAAGACAGTGACTGTGTGTGTGTACATCGAGGGAGTTCTGCTATACCATCACAACTTATGATCCTGGTGTATTTGCTGTCCACAATTATAATGTCGTCACTCATTTTGTTCCATTCCGCCACCACTTTCATGTAGAATTCCTTCCTTACGTCTTCTCTAACGAGTTTCTTGCTTAATTTTACGTTATGACCTCTGGATGTTCTATCTTTGCATCTTTTGAAGAACATTTTTACGTGTTTGCTGAAGCTTGTGTTCACAAAATACATTATTTCTTTACTGAGAATGATCCTTGTCATGCCTTCGCGCATCTAAACAAGTTGTTTAATCCGCAAAAGAAAAAGAAAAAAAAAAAACCGTTTATTCTTAAGACTGATATTCGTAAGTGTTTCATCTAGATGCGAATTTAATTGTTTGTTTAATAAGTGATCACTTAAGGTAATTGATAGATGCTGTGTTGTTCCCAGCGTCGAACTGGTGAAGGGAATGCCAGCGTTACCGCGTTTTCTTTGGTAATTCCCATTCTCCGTGTCTCACCCTCAAACGTAAAAGATTAAACTGTTACTAATCTAGCTTTTAAGAAGAACCCATTGGCCAGTGAGTGTCCGGATGAAATCACACCTGGAGTAATTTTTTGGCTTCTGTCAAAACAACGCTTTCATGCGGATTTTCTGGCGTAGAAGAGTTGGAAGTTTCGTATCACGTTTTCATTGCAGTCTCGACGAATTACTTCCTCTTTTTTTTCCACTAGTTCGCGTATCTTTCTTGTTGGGTCCACTAGCTCTATCGAGGCAATAACTTGTTTGGCTGCGGTCGCTTAGGTTGTAATTACCTTTGGAGAAAGTAGAGGCTTGTCCTCCATCTGACTCCAGGTGCTTAGGTCAGTTCCACACTAATGGGTACCTGTTAATTCCCCAACTCTCGCACTTCTCCTTCAACATTGCTATTTCTTTTTCGCATTTCTCTTGCAACTTTTTTTTCATCACCTTCAGTATTCTTGTTATCCCAATGTATTCCCTTCAACAGTATTTTTTTCTTCCTTCTCCAGCATTTTATGGTATCTCCTTCATCAGTACCATTTTCCCCTTTCTCCAACATTTTATGATATCCCCTGCAATAGTACTGTCTTCCAACTTCAACGTTTATTTCATCCCCTTCAGCAATACTGTTATCTCATTTCCTCAACATTTATTCTATCCTCTTCAACATTACTATTTTCCTATCTTTCCACCACATGCTGTTGCCCCCGTGTACCTAGACCCATCTCCTCAATAATCCTGTACTTCATCTTTCTCCTTCTTGTTGTATGGCAACTTACAGAAGCACTCCTCATTGTCTTTTCCATCTTAGCTTCCTTCTTTGTTCGAGCAAAGGAATTTGGTTTACGTAAGTGAGAGAAATACCCTTTTCCTTTTTTTATTATCCTGGTTCCTTCTATATAGATTAGGATTATAGGTTATTCTTGCTCTCCTGCAGCAGATAACCTCGTGTTACACCAGCGGATCTTGTGGCTCTCCCAGAATACTCCCTCGTAACAGTACTATTGCTGTCTTTCAGAGATAATCTCTTCAGAGACCATCAGATATTCTGTCGTTTGGCTTACCTAAGTATTCTCTTACAACGGTACTATCTCAGTCCCCCAGCAGATAACCTCGTCCAGGACCATCAGGTTCTTCTGTCATCCAGGCCTTGTCATATGCTGTCCTCCAGCAGATAACCTCGTCTAGTTCCATCAGGTATTCCAAAGGCGTCCATCATTTCCCTGCTACTGGTAGCAGCGTAGCCTTGTAGCTATAGGAGCCCTTGCAGAAGGGACCCTGAAGTAGCACTAGGAACGGGCGAAGAAAAGGCAGGCATGCGATGTACAACAAGGAAAAGGAGCGTAAAGACAGAAATCAAAGAAGAAAAGGATAGATGTATGTGTAGGGAGGCGTGAAGTTTAGCCCAATAACTTAGTCTTGGCAAGACAGAGAGTAAAACCAACACTTCTGACCCGGAGGGTGTTAAGATGGGTCCGGGCATCACTTAAACACTTAAAGACAGAAGGGTTGTACTTACATGGATGGCTGCTGTCTATCACCTACTGATATGGAGGATGTAAGATGGTTTCGGGCATTACTTTGACACTGACTGCCAAGTCAGTAGGTTAGTACTTCCCTGGGCGGCTGCTGTCTGCAGCCTACTGACACGGAGGATGCAACATGGTTCAGGGCATCACTTCAGCATTCGTAAGTCAGGAGAGTAGTAAGTACTTCCCTGGGTGGCTGCTGTCTGCAACCCACTCCCTACAGATAATTTTGTTAGATTAGGTTGTGTAGGTGAGATAACACCTCTCAGTAATAGTCTTTTCTGCCCAGGATGCTGAGGTGAATCAAATTGGAAGGTGGCGTTGTTGAATTTCCATCTTAAGCCCAGGATGAGGAAAACAACGTAATACACTCAGTAATTGGTTTGTTCAGGGTGGATTATCTTTATTTCCAGGATGTGGAAGGAACGCAACACTGTCGGTAACAGCATTGCTAAAGTTTGCTTTTTTATACTTAGGATGTGTGGTGACGTTATATTATGACTTGCGGAACAGTGTCAGTGTCGTTGTTAGTGTGTTCTGAGGTGCGTTGTGAGCAGCGTTGGTGGCGAGTTGATAATGATGCATTGTGAGCAGCGTTGGTGGTGAGTTGATAATGATACATTGTGAGCAGCGTTGGTGGTGAGTTGGAGAGTGAGGTGATTGTGCGATGAGGTGCATCGATAGTGCGTTATGAAGAACAATGATAGTACGAAAGTGGGTAGCGTTGGCAATGCATTAGGAGCATTGACATTACATTGAAAAGTGTTGATAGTTCCTTGTGAGGAGCATCTTTGATGTGTTATGAGGAACAGCGATGCTGCGTTTTAAGAAACATTGTTGGTTCGTTGTGAGGAGAGTTGACTTTGAGTTGTGAGGGGCGCTAATGGTGCTTAATGGAATGTTGGTATTGCATTATGAGGAGCGTTGATAGTGCATTGTGAAGAGCAATGATGTTGAAGGGAGGGGTTCTGGTACATTATTCAACTCTTCTGGTTATTTATTTCTCACATGTCATATTCTTCCTTGTCTTTTCCAGAGATGAAGTCATGAGCGAACTGAAAATAATATCAGTATTAATCAGTTAGAATTGTCTTATTCCTCCTTCCCCTCTTCCACCTTCTTTTGTCTACTTTATATATTTCACTTTGTCTTGATTTATCCTTTCTCTTTCCATATTTTCTTTACACACACACACACACACACACACACACACACACACACACACACACACACACACACATGCATTCCGGGACATTTTAGTTCTGCAAGGTATTTTCTTCTACCTGCTTCCCGTTCGGCGTGTTGCAGAAGGGAGTCGAAGTTGGGGAGAGAGCCTTTGCTTTGCTATTCTTTTCATCTACTACTTTTAAGGGGAACACATAATTTTCAGGGGTGTTAAGGCCGGACCACCTCGCTTGGACCATGGAGTGTGTGTGGTTTGTGTGTCTATGTAACTCACTCAACGTGGAAAGACATAGAACGTAAATAGAACGTAGAAGAACAAGGAGTATTCATAAATGAGAATCTTGAATTCAATTAGCACATTGATAAGATAAGCACTACCATTCCCACTAATGAGTGGTATGATAATGAGAACTTTTGCAACAAGAGACGGAAAGTTAAAGTAGAAAATGTTTATACAGAGATAATTGAATTGAATATTAATGTATGTTCACTAACGGTCCACTAGATGGAAACAATCATGTTAGACATTCAGAAATATTAGACAAATGAGATCGAGGGATTTTAACAAAAGAACTGTCATAACGGGTCGAAAGAACGCGTGATTCAGATTAAAAGGATTCATTTTGATATATATATATATATATATATATATATATATATATATATATATATATATATATATATATATATAGGCATGGAGCCAAACTGACGGCAGCAGGATTGATATATTGGATCTAAGAGCATTTAAAAAGGGTGAAACACTATCATCACGTCAAAAATAATATCATGGAATATGACATAAAGATCTTTCTCTCGTGATTGTTTGCCGTTTCCAGCGTTAGCGAGAGCGCTGTCATATGTAATGCACCGAAACCACAACTCCCTATCCACCACCTGGCCCACACAGACCTTGGATGCTTCATATGCCCTGGTTCAGTCCATTGACAGCACGTCTTCCCCTGTACGCCACATCCCTCCAATTCATTCTATCCCATGCACACAGTTCACCCTCCTGCATACTCAAGCTCCAAGCACTCAAAACAGTACAAACAAAAAGGAAATCCACTGATAAATTACGGGACTCCTGTAGAAAAGAACAAAAAATGGAGATAGTATTTTTTATACGACTAGATGAAAGAAACGAACACAGCACAAAAATTATCTCTGCACTTCCAAAGTGACGTAATATGACATAAGCACGAAAAAATCAGAGAAATGGTGCACATTTCCAGCAAGTAAGACAACACTGTGGTAATTGGGTACGTAAATGCATTGTAGGTATTATTCCAAATGGCACCTTCTTCTTCGTGTGTGTGTTCGTCGCTCAGGTCTACCATCCTACTGCAGGTTACAAGTGATCGTTCTGACACCTGTCGTTCACTGGTGTAGTAAATACGATCGTTTTTGTTGCTGGGTGTACACGGTGCAGCGTTGAAAAGAATACCCGATGCATGGTTGACGTCAGTCCCAGATGAATCCAGGATGGATAACTCGGCGTAACTTGAGGGGTCGGTGGCAGAGAGAGAGACGGTATTACTACTATCGCGCAAGACATAGCTGTGTGAGCAACCTGCTAGCCTAGCCTTACGGCAAAAAATCTTCGCCGCATGGACACGCTCTCTCTCTCTCTCTCTCTCTCTCTGTTATTTTCTTTAAAATGTCATCTTTTTACATTTTCGCCACCCTCACCCTCTGACTCTTTCCTGCTGCTTTTCTCCACCCGACATCTTTCTATGCTTTCTATCCCGTCCCCCTACCTTCTCCCCTCCCCCCTCCCGTTTCAGCTCTCCCCTCCTCCCCCTCCTCAGAGCGCTGGTCGCGTGACCCTGGGTGAAATATTAATAAAGTCTCATTTTTTTCCCCCGTCATTACTTTGCGGGCGTGACACTAATTCCGGCGTTGATTATTTTGAGTGGTCAAGATGGGCGTGGACGCCGCCCTCCCTTCGCTCATTACTGCTGCTGGAGGTTCATGTCGACCGTATCTCGCTGCCGACACCATCACCTCCTCCTCCTCCTCCTCCAACCACCCTCCCCTTTTATCCTTCTCTCTCTCTCTCTCTTCCTCATCCCTTGGGGGTCCCCTTAACTCGTCTTCCCTCTAGCTTCTTCCAGTACTCCACCCTTTTCATCTGGCTCCTAACCCCTGGCCCCCTTAGTACACCATCCCTTTGGCTCGTCTGCTTACCCCTTAGCTTTTTCCGCTCCCTTTCCACCCCTTTTTCCCTCTCCCAGTCCCTGCTCCCCTTAGCTCACATTCCTTTTGATTTGGTTTACATGACCACCTTAACTTCATGCCATACCTTCCCTTTTGATTTCTATTGTCCCTGTAAATACACAAGCTCCCCGTACTCCAACCCCCCCTTAACTCCCTCTTAATCTCCTCTGGTCTTTCTTTCCTGCACCCTTTGCTTTCCCATAGTCACATTTTTCTTCTTACCAACTGCAAGTTTCCCCCTTTGGTCTTGTCTCCCTTCCTTCAAAATTTCCCTTTGTGCCCTCTTGATTGCCCCTTACCTGTGCCACCCTTTCCTGCCTGACTGTTCTCTTTCCCCTGTCACACGTCCCTAGCCTCTCACCTTCACCTTTCCTAAGGCTGGTCTCCACACAACTCTCTCTGTCATCCACGTCTTCCTATGCTCCACCTTTCATTTCTCCCCGTGTCTGTTTCTATTCTGTTCTCCTCACCCAATCCTGATTTTTGTTTTTGCCTGTCGTCTATATTCCTCCTTCGTTTTCTGTCTTCTACTGTCTCCCCTTTACTGTTGTTGCTTCATCATACTATGACGTTCTCGCTTATTTCATTGTTTCTCTAATGTGTATGTTTGTAACTCCTTGGCCTTCTTCGCCAGCCGTGTTATGTAGTGATTATGTTCAGCTGTTAGTGAGGATGTACATACATGCTCTGCCCAGTGTTCCACGTGGTTGTAGGTCCCCATCATCATTATCATCACTATCATCACTATCATCACTATCAACATGGACTTGACCGTCACTGTCATCGCCCATCTCATCATCACCATCACATTTACCACCATCACCCTGACCAGGTCAAGACCCTCACCATCACCAGCATTATTCCTCTCGCTACCAACCTCACCATCGCCATTTCACCACCACTACTACATCACCATCATCATCATCAGCACTCCCATTACCGCCAACCTCACCATCACCACGACCATGGACATCATCACCATCACCATCATCATCATCATCATCATCATCATCATCACTTCCTGGCTCGTTACCAATTGTTTCTCCCATGGAGGCGCAGATTCCCGTCCTTGCTTCCTCCTCATGTCTCGTACCCCCACCCACCTGTCCTCCCCACCTAACCTCCCCACCTACCTCTCCTCCTCAGCTATGTATCTATCTTATCCAGAAGCCCATCCCACCCCAGCTATCCCCTGTGCCTATCTATCCTCCCCTCCTCCTGCCCCGCCCACCTTGCTACCCTCACGTCCTCCACTCTGTACTGTTTAGCGAGGGGATATTTCGCCGTAATGGGCCAAGTTTAGCGGGGCGGCCGCTGAAACTTGGCCACCCGGAATGGGCTGCTAATACACGTGATGGGCGGTGGGCGGCGGGTGTGGGCGGCGGCCGCACAGACTTACTGCCGCGTGCCATCCTCACGGAGAAGGCGACGACGGAGGCGGCAGTGTGCGTGCTCCTCTCGTGCTTAATGTTAATGTCGGCACTCTAAGTGGTGTATTGTTATGGCCGGCAATATAGCGATTCAACCGGCCTTTTATTACAGTCCGCCGGTACAGTCAGCCGGTGGGACATTTTACAGCGGCGAGGACGCGATACAGATAGCTCATGAGGTGTGAGGACTGGTCTAGGAACATCATGAGGACTGTCTTGTTTCTTCAAAGCTGTGGTCTGTCACAGCTCGTAATGCAGAGAATGATCATGCGGTGTTACAGTTGATGTTACGTTGAAGGAGTTGGTCTGTTTTAACAGATACGGAGTAAACTGATCGTTTCAATCAGACTGCGCTGTCGAACCGGCTTTTAAATTTGATGATAGACAATTTGAACTGGCATTTTTAAATCAGACGGTACAGTAAATGAACTAGCCCTTATATCCGACGATACATAAAATGTTCTTTCAATATCTTAATACAGTGAATAGGCTGGCCTTTAAATATGACACTACAGTTAATAAGCTGGGCTTTAAATCTGACAGTGTACGAGATGAGTTGGTCTTTATATATGATGATACAGTAGATAAGCTGGCCTTTACATCTGACAATACAGTAAATGAGCATTTAATTCTGACGATTATAGCACAAAAGCTATCCTTTAAATCTGATGATAAAGTGAATTAATGGGCTTTTAAATCTAACGGTACACAAGATAAACAGGCCTTTGAATGTGGCATTTTAGAAAACGCTAAAAATTGATGAACTGGCTTTTTAAATCTTACGTTACTGTAAATAAATTGTTCCTTAAACTAGATGATGTAGTAATTATACTCGTGTTTAAATACGATACACGAAATAATAATGCCATTTAAAGTTAGCTATACAAAAAGCTAGGCTTTTAAATGTTGCGATGCAGTAAGTATAATGTAGTTTTGAAATCTGTAGTGCCGTGAAGTTGGTTCGTTACAGTCGTAGTACAGCCTATAAGTAAAGTGTGTTAAGATTTCATTTTACAGCTCAGAATACAGCCAGCGAACGAACTTGTTACAGTCGCTGTATTTCAGTTGTCTTATTACAACAGCGAGATAATGAGTTGGTTTTACAATTAGTCATATTCGCCAATGACTTTTTCATGTAGGCAGATAATTTACTTGCTTAATTATCCTATTGATTCTGTACATAGCCAAGCCACCATTACGACATAGCACTGAAGGATCAAGTTCTTTGTAACACATCTGTATCTCTCCCTACAGCATAGATTTCCTCACAACCACTGTTAAGAATTGGTCGCTAATAATTGTACCCCTTGCTGTCAAAGGTTTGACGAAGTGCGTGTTAAACCGCGTTGCCCAGTGTTGTAATACACACACACACTTACGTGTGGTATGTGCTGAAGTCGAGGACAGTTGTGGCTGTATCACTGCCCCTGATGTTGTCAAGTCTCAGGTGTTTTATTGTTCCAATTTTTTTTCGAAAAGTGTCGTGTTTTCCATTAGTGTTCGTAGTTTTGTATCGTACCGTAAGTAGAGCCGCGAAATTCCAGATTTGTCACTGATTTTGTATTTGAATTTTTTTTTCTTGTTCAAAAGTGTGGCAGATTGAAGTATGTTTTGGTTTTGAGTGTGTTTGATGGAAGCGCGTCTCATGGGTGCCTCATAGCGAGAAAAGTGTTCTTTGAGTATGTAGCAGAGAAGTGTGTACAGTCTGTCACTGTGTGCGGGAGAAGTGTCTTAATGCCGTAAGTGTGTCCTTAAGACAGTTCTGAGTTGATCATGAGGGATAATGTTGTAAGTGCATGTGAGAAAATGGTATGTCGCGAGTGTGTTCAAAAGTGGACCATGAGAGCATCTACGGGAGGTGTGTGTTGTGACGCGGCAAGTTGGATGCTGAAGGACATTTCCTAATCATTTCCGAGTCGACCGTTTGACGACACTACGACCCTTGACCACGACACTACGACCCTTGAGCACGACACTGCGACCCTTGAGCACGACACTACGACCCTTGACCACGACACTACGACCCTTGACCACGACACTACGACCCTTGAGCACGACACTACGACCCTTGACCACGACACTACGACCCTTGAGCACGACACTACGACCCTTGAGCACGAAGGTACAACACTTGACGACGGCACTACGACCCTTGACCACGACACTACGACCCTTGACCACGACACTACGACCCTTGACCACGACACTACGACCCTTGACCACGACACTACGACCATTTGACCACGACACTACGACCATTGAGCACGACACTGTGACCCTTGAGCACAACTGTACGACTCTTGAGCACCAGGATACGACCCACTGAGGACAACGGGGGGACGACCCCTTGAGTACACTAGAAAGACCCTTGAGCACGAAGGTACGAGACCCCTTGAGTACAACGGTACGACTCATTATCAGAATACGACCCTTCAGCACGATGTTGCGATCCTTGAGCACGACTTTACGACCCTTGAGAACGACGGTACGACCGGTAGTATAACATCCTAATCTTTGACCTGACCCGTACCGTGTAGGGAAAGGGGCCGAACAGGGGACAGTAGAGGAATTACATCCAAATTCACAAAACGTAACCTATTGTTATTCTCGGTTAACGAACAGAATAGAACAAAGTAGAAAGTATTAGAAAAAAGCAGAATAGAACAGGATATAACAAGATAAACATTCGAGAGAGATTGGAACTAAATAGATAGAGGAGAGCAGAGTAGAAGAAAATAGACAAGAAAGAGCATACATAGTCGAACAAAGTAGATTTGATAGAACAAAATAGGCAGAAGAAAGGCAAGAGTGGAATAAAGTAGGCAGAGGAGAGCAGAGTAGATACAGTAGAACAAGGTAGACATGGGAGAACAGACATGAAACAGTAGATATAGTGTACCAAAGTAGACATGGTACGACAAAGCAGACATGGTAAGATAAAGGAGACATACTAGAACAAAGTAGACCTGGTAAAAGAAAGTAGACATATAAGTACAAAATAGACGAGAACGAAGTAGATGCACTTGAACAAGGTAGACACGGTAGAACAAGATAGACAAGATGAAGAACAGAGCAGAACACAGTACTCAGAGCACAGTAAGGTAGACAAAAGCGATAACGAAATCCAATAGGAGCCTCACCGCCGTAGACAAAGCCAGTAGACTCCAAACACTGGCAGGAAGCGCTTAAAGTACACGAAGGTGACCCACCCGGGCTGAGCTGACACAGTGAGGCGGCACGAGACGTTGTCGCCACGAAGAAATCTAGCAGTAACGAGAGAACTACCTCGTTACCCCCTTAACAATTATGATCGTCTCCCCCCCCCTACCCCCACTCACACACACACATACACAAGGGAAGCATCAGATCAATAAAGGTAATTACCACGTGTATATGTAATAAAGTAAATGCGGTTCATTAGTGGAGGCCAGTGTGTAATACTTTATTAATACAGTGCTCGGATACAGCCTAGCCATCTCTCCATCCCTCCCTTTTATCCCCCTAACCCCCCACTCCCATCTCCCCCCTACACCTACTCTCCCCTCCCTTCCCCTACCTCTCTGTGCCGTAAATCATCACTCATCGCGCCTTCATCACAGCCAGACCAGACGAAGAATATTAGGAAACCACAGGCTCTTTCCCGGGAAAGGATTACAGATGTTCGACCTCCGTTGAGCGAACTTTATCTCCAGGAGAGACTAAGAGAGGGAGGGAGGGAGAGACATCTCGTACAGCACACAAGTGTTCACGAGACAATAGTGCGCGTGACGTGAATCATGAGGGCGTAGTCGGTGGACGGCACTACCCAGCAGGTATTTGGGATGAGGGCTAATGAGGTGGGACGTGAGTAGAGACCTCTCATAATTACATATGCCACAAGTATTGATTGTGGTCCTCCATCCTGTGAGTATAATCACATTTTCCCGTGGCTGCTTTTCCCTGCCTCTGGGTATATGGTATGCATGTTCAGATACGTGGCAATATATATATATATATATATATATATATATATATATATATATATATATATATATATGCACCAGGAGTCCCTTTTATCCTTATGAAGCTCCTGCAGCGCTCAGGAAGCTGGCCACGTCCGCCAGTCGAGACTACAGGTCATAGGGTGTAATGTTGTTTTCCGTGTGTCTGTGTGCCGAAACTTTAAAGGCAATTGAGCAGGGAATGTTCAATGTCTTCTTCATGGTTGTTGTATCGTGGGCATTGTAGAGTCTTGTGATGTGTTGAAACGTTGTTTGTAATGCTGTAGTGATGGGTGACGTCCAGAGTGTAAGCGGGAGAGCGTGACTCCTATTTGTCTAGGGAGTGTGGTTGCTGATGGTTGTATATATAGTTTGGAAGAACATGATCATTATTTCAAACGAAGATGATTATGATGATATACTTGTACCTGTCGAGTGCACTGTCTTTTTTTCATAGTAGTAGTAGTTACGAGGTGTTCTGAATAAAAGACACGTTTATAAACTACAGACTAGGAGAAAAAAAAGTCCTGTTTTGTAGATGAACTAGAGTTATAGAGGGTGTGTGTGTGTGTGTATGTGTGTGTGCGTGCGTGTGTAGTTACCTATTCATCTATTTCTAATTATCTTTTTGTACTTTAAGGGAGAATAGGTAGGAGGAAAGGGGGGAGTTGGTTGGTTGGTTCTACACTCATGGGTTGAACCTCATTAATGTATGTGTATACGAGAGGGCGTTGCGCTCACTTGTTTCTCGTTCCCCCATCTCTTCCCCCCCATCCCCTCGCCTCCCACGCTATGTACAGACCTTTCGGAATATTTTATAGAATGTGAAAGTCTTGTCATGTTGGCCACAACAGAATATTTTGTGTGAGTTCTCGTGCCCGGGTGAATCACCGGGAGCTTCGGCTTCGTGGGTGAAAAATCCGACACTAGTTATCGGCAAAAGAAATATTCGGCATTTTATTTTTTTGTTGTTCTTGTTATTGAGCAGGTTTGACTGTATCTTACATTTGTACCCTTTGATTTTTTGTTTGTTTGTGTGTGTGTGTGTGTGTGTGTGGGTGGTTGGGTGGGTGTGTGTGTGTGTGGGTGGTTGGGTGTGTGTGTGTGTGTGTGTGTGTGTGTTGAACCGACGTGAAACATGTCAACACACAACACATCGACTGAGGTTCAGTAAAGTTCGTAGTCGGACCCCGTGTGCACCGAGTCGTTGCCTCCGTACTTGTCAAAAGCTCATCATTCTCATGACGACATGAAAGTCGTTAGTGTGCCTTATTACCTCCCACCCTCATCGTCGCCCTTCCTTTCCCTTACCTCCTACCCACCAACACACTGTCTTCCCCCACCCTCACTCACCCTCCGCCCACCTCTCCCACTCTCGCTGGCATCGCCTACATCACAGTGCTTTCGAACACGGTAGATTTTGACCTTCGTAGAATTCTGTGATGAAGGGACGTTTGCAGCCGTGTCTCCTCTCGGTTGATGCAGTCCAAGTTGTGTTTTATTGTTCCCATTTATTTTCTTTTTTCAAGAAAAGTGTTATTAGTTTTTGTAATTTTTTAGCATCGTCAGTAGAGGCGTAAACCCCAGATTCGTTTTTGATATCTTTTATTGGAAAATAAAGAAATTGTGATGATCTTTTGTGTATCTGTTGCTGACAGCGTTTTGTGCGTGCTACAATTTTTTTTTGTCGCTGTTTTGATAATCTTTATTGACCGTCGAGCATGTGCTTCTACATCAAGGCTGTGGCAGCCGTGTTCACGATACAGCATTTAACACTAATACGACGTGGAGGAGAAAAGTTCTCCTGGACGTGAAACTTCAGTGCGTTGTGTACATTATTCACCGTCGCTGAATTTCAGTGTAAAGGAAAAAAAAAATAAAGGCGTAACTAGCTGCTACTGAAGTATTTACTGCCTCTTGTAGATTGTCATCAAAAGATAAGTATGAAAAGATTTAAGTACCCCGGCTGTACAATTCTACAATTACAGAGCTACGAAAGCGAGGCGTAACTGCATTTCTCCGAGTTGAGGCAGAATGATCCGTCTCGGTACAAAATTGAAGACGAACTATAAAATTCAACATTAACTTCTAAACTGCGGAATTCATTAGAATCGCGAAAACGGAAGACCATCAGCAAGCGCATGTAGAAATAATTAAAAGCGACCTTTCCTGGAATTTTGATGTTTCTGGGGAAATGTAATCAGATTGGAGGACCTGAGTGTAGCGAATAGAAACAGGTCGAGAGGATAGGAGCAGTCTGGGAGATAAGGAAAGGTAAGGGATAGTAGTGCCATGTAGGGCAGAAGGACGATATGGAGATATGAATTACATGAGGATAGAGGCTGCAAGTTGAGGATTGGGTCAGAGGAAGAGAACTTGGAGGATAGGAGGAACAGATGGATAGAACAAATGGTGGATAGAGAGAAGAGAGTCGTATGAACACGGCGGAGTAAAGGAAACAACAGATAAAGAAAATGGAGATTCTAGAAACTAGAGAAGATGGGAAGAATATGGAGGTTTGGGAGCAACGAAGATGGGTTCATGAAGAGGTCTACACGTAGGCGGTGGTCGTGTTGGCGTATCCGCGGATACTGTATACTGCTCACACAGCCAGGTGCTGGAGGCTTCATCGTTACGTTAGTTAAACCATTAGTTTTATAATTACTCGTTAAACGAGGTCATTACGATGTGTCGGTGTGGTGATGACGGTAGTTAAGCGAGGTCATTACGTTGTGTCGGTGTGGTGATGACGGTAGTTAAGCGAGGTCATTACGTTGTGTCGGTGTGGTGGTGATGACGGTAAGAGTGGTGTTTGTCGTGGTGAGGATGGTGGTGGTAGTGGTGGTGGTGATTGCCTCAGCTATGGGGATGGTTGCCGGGGGGAGTGCTGGCAGTTGCGGGAAGGAATGGCAATTGTGACGGTAGTGGTTGCAGTGGTAATTGTGGTGGTGATGCTGGTAGCGATGGTTTGAAAAGGGGGTAGTGTTACAGGGTTGTGGTTGTCGTGGTGATTGTGGTGCTAGGTTGCTGTGGATGTGTTCAGGGTGGGCAGGAAAACGGTAGAACACTGCAATCTATGATTCATTTTTTTATACGTAAAGCGATTTAACAAAGTTAACATGATGACAGACGCTTAGAGGAAGCAGCGCTGTTATGCATAGCGAACCTGTGGTGAGGGACGACGGGTGATAAATGGTTATGTAGATAAGCATTGAGGAGAAAATGCTCTTGGAAAAGGCAACGTCCAAAGGGGTAGGAGGGGCAATACGAGCGTTGGTGATTAATTAATATGATGATGAGGGTCACTGGTGATGTGATTGAGGGGGAGAGAGAGAGAGAGAGAGAGAGAGAGAGAGAGAGAGAGAGAGAGAGAGAGAGAGAGAGAGAGGCAGGGGAAGGAGGGGGAGAGAGGTGGAAAGAGGGAGAGGAGTGTCAGAAAGATAGATGGGAAGAAGAGAGAAAGATGAAGGCAGAGGAATAGGGATAAGGAGAGATGGAAAGATTTGAGAGAGAGAGAGAGAGAGAGAGAGAGAGAGAGAGAGAGAGAGAGAGAGAGAGAGAGAGAGAGAGAGAGGATAAAGTTAATACAAACATTACCCCAAAAAAATTTGATAAAAGTTGCACGTACACACACACACACACACACACACACACACACACACACACACATACACACGAGCGCGCTTGCGGGCTTCTGTAGTGTGGTGTATAGCGCGACTGACCATGAGGCGCACATGTGATTGAACCCTGGGCGCAGCAGTCGGCCCACACCCAACCCTGGTGCGTACCCTTCACCCGGGGTGGGTCGATAAACGGGTGCCTGGCCCTGGCATGGGTGTGTGTGTGTGTGTGTGTGTACACATATAGGAGTAAAGACATATATATATATATATATATATATACACACACACACACACACACACACATTTGATCAGTATACGATGTAGGGTTTGTCAATAGAACTAGAACAGATACATTTGTAGCCTTATCACTTATCAGGGAGAAAGGTCTGATTAATGTCGGGAATTAATAGCCGTCTGGTCTGATCACTCATCAAAAACAAGACACAGGATATCGGAGGGAAAGCAGGGCGAGGGAAGGAGAGACACAGGATCTGATACTTAATATAAGGGGGTCGAGAGCTTCATATGAAGGATCTAATGAGAAGCCGGCGATGCGTGATTGTTTCTATAAGGGACACGAGATTAATTGAAGACAGGATATGATATTAAAGGGTATGTGTGTGTGTGTGTGTGTGTGTGTGTGTGTGTGTGTGTGTACAGGGTGGGGACTGGGGGTGGTGGGGGGAGTCTCCTGTATAATCTAGCATTGCGTTGGGGTCAGGTCTGTCATTCTGGTAGAGCCTGGTGGTTGGTGTACGTACGTACGTACAGCTCGCACGGTGGAAAACGTCTTGATATTCCACTTGTTCTCAGGGAGAAAATGACGATATTCCACTCTCCTTAGGGAGAAAATGAATGGTATTCAACTGTTCTCAGGCAGAAAATGACTGCTGTTCGGCTCTCAAGGAGAAAACGAGCCATTTCACTGTTTTCAGGGAGAAAATAAGATACTCCACCGTTCTCAGGGAGAAAAAGAAAGGCTGGTGATTCACTGTACACAGGGAGAAAATGACTAATACTCCATTGTTCTTAGGGAGAACAGGATGATAATCCACTGATCTCAGGGAGTCTTTGACTGATACTCCAGTGTTCTCACAGGTAGAAAATGACCAGCCACATGGAAGGTTGATAATATATTCTTGTGGTTTCTGAAAATAGATGGGACCATGTTGTGTTCGGCCCGCTGTATCGATCTCATGATGAGAGATTTCTTTTCACTGGCGTGGATGTGAGGATGATGTTGCCATGGTGACAGTGTACTGCGTATTGCGTATCACCCACGGAGGGCGAGTGTAGCGGGGGAGGCGACGTAGGCATGATCTCACGGACTCGAGAAACACAGCGACGCTCGTGTGCGTACAAGGGTCGGGAGAGGGGGAAGGGGGTAAGTACGAAGGGGGGTAGGGGGAAGTAGGAAGGGGGAGGGGTAAATACGAAGGGGGAGAGGGAAATACGAACGGGAAGGGGGGAAATACGAGGAGGAGGGGGAAGTACATGGGGGAGAGAGAAATACGATGGGGAGGGGGAATACGAGTGGGAGGAGGAATACGAGGGGGAGGGGGAAGATACGAGGGGTAAGGGGGAAATACGAGGGGTAAGGGGGAAATACGAGAGACCTTGGCTTTCCAGTAAGGGGAAGTAAAGGGTACGGAAATGTTTCTCATTTGCGTGAGCGAAGTGGCCTTAATGATGAACACAGACCATAAAGGGCAACAGTTGCATCTCGTTATCCTCCACCAACCATGAGAAGGAATAAGTCATTACACGTTTCCTTTTGTTCCCCTTTATGCTATTACCATAGGATGGAGAAGGGCATGCAGATGTTCTTCTCTACTGGCGTTCTGGAATAACGCCCGCGATGAATAGGGTAAATTACGCCGTGGCTTTGGCGTTATTTTTTCTCTTTTTTTGCTTTTATTACATTTACTGAAAATGTTAAAAAAAAGGAAGGATTTATTTTATAGTAAAGGTGATAAAGGAATTATTTGTTATACTTACAGTAAAGATAAGATAAGGAAGATAAGGGCAGGGCAAGAGCCTGCGGGTCTTCCGTACCAATCACATGTTTTATGCGTCATCGGGAAAAATATATGGCGCTAATAAAGGCAATTGTGGAGGTTGTGGCAGCTGGCTGTGCTGGCCGACGCTACCAGCTTGGCCGGCCCCTCCTGGTCCAGCTGTACCGCAGGCAGCTGGTCTCATGACCCATCTGTACCGTAGGCAGGTGGCCCCGCCCTCATGACCCCATCTGTACCGTTGTTGTGTCATGAACTGGAGTCATTAACTCCAGAATCTGGTTAGGTCAATTGCATTGGCTCCACCAGCCATATTTTTTTCCCCCCTTCTCTCCTGTTTTCGTGTCTTATTTTTTTCCTTCCTTGGCTCTGCACTCGTTATTCTTGATCATTTCGTTAAGCACTCTCTCTCTCTCTCTCTCTCTCTCTCTCTCTCTCTCTCTCTCTCTCTCTCTCTCTCTCTCTCTCTCTCTCTCTCTCTCATCATTCGTTTAACCTTCAAGCGCCCGAGATCAGTCGCTTGCATTGATTGCTCGGTTTTTGCCAGGTGTTAGTCCATATTGGGAATTAGTTTGTGTTCGTATATTCCTTATCTGTGGACATTACTCCCATTGTGTTGCTCAGTGGCAGGTGTTGACTAAGGATTCGTGTTAATTGGTTTTCGTGTGTTTTGAATCCGTTCGTGGTTTCGTGGTGGTGGTTTGTCTCGCTCTTCCCTGGCCGTTCGTGTTTGATGTTAGATGCTTGTTTGGTCTAACGACTGGTGTTTGTTTCTTGGGTCGTTTATGTTCAGTGTTAACCATTTGTTCTCTTGCATTACCCATTGTGCTAAACATTTCAACATATTACTCGTTCGTCCCCGCATTTTTTTTCCTCGGTTAAAACTCTGGAATGGACTTGATATCTGCTCTGTTGCTGTGAAACAAATTATGATATTCTGTAGAATATTTTTGCTGAAGAAATTGCAAAGCTTGTGCGTAATGCTTTGAAAAATTACCGTTTTCTTTATCATTCTTGATATGATGGATAGTTAAATTCAACAAAGAAAGATTTTGATGCATGTAACCCAGAGAACACCAACAGGCAAATTGACCAAACATGTCCATAGTTATCGTAACTGTACCGTATTCTTACATGTTTTCTTTTCCGTGTTTTATTCATTTCTCGGTAGATTTCTTCAGCGCGTTATTACGGCAGTTAAGCGTGACCTTGGACCTGACACTTAAAGGGTCAGGTCAGAGGTCTGCACATGCCTATCATTCGCAAAGGTCATACCGCGGCGGCCAAGGGTGTTACCGTGGTGTTCAACGGTTCCGTTGTTGTGGTTAAGGGTCGTACTGTGGTGGTTAAGGGTCGTACCGTGGTGGTCAAGGGTCGTACCGTGGTGGTTAAGGGTCGTGCTCAGACGATTAGACTCTTGTTATCTCCATTACAACACCAGAGACAAGAGTAAGACTTTCGATGCATCATTCACCCATGAAACCCCCATTTTCTCCTCCCCTGTGTGTGTGGGTGTGTGTGTGTGTGTGCGCGCGCGTTCACGTGTGTGTGTGTGTGTGTGTGTGTGTGTGTGTGTGTGTGAGGCTGACCATAACCCTGCAAGGGGGGGATCGTCAGGCCGGGTTTTTACTCGGCACTCACTCCTGTAATGCCTCGAGGACAATCTGGTTATTCCTTAATCAACGACCCTCGTCGCGGCGACGACCACGACCTCCGCAACAACGACCACGACGACCCCCCCTCCCTCCTTCCTCTGGCCAGGAGGGTGGAGTACTTGGGGTCGTCACGTTATATGGTATGACGGGGATATTTTTACCCGAGTACCGGCGTTACGACTTCGGGTCGAGGTGGAATCGGTGGCCATCATGTCTCCGGTGGACAGGGACGGGTGTCGTCCCTGTCCACCGATGGGAGGGGTTCTTCCTGCTGGGGGGGGACTACAGCACCTGCAGGAACATCAGTACACCCGGGGAAAGAAACTCATGATGTAAAGGCGTAAGGTTGTATTTTACAGGGTGTTGTGTGTGTGTGTGTGTGTGTGTACCTGAGGCAGGACGGAGGGACTTAATCCTACTGACAGGGGAGGAGGGACGGACGATGTAGCCTCTGTTGGAGTCCCTTTCACACTGCATTGTGTAGTTGACCTCAGAGTTCCTCCAGCTACGCCAGCGACACACGGAGCCTGGCGTCGAGGTAGGGTCGTCTTCGTCATGCAAGGACGCGAGTTCGCATCGTCCACTCGGGAACTCAGGTCTTGTCCAGAGGAGGTGTTCGACTGCCATCAGTTCACGGCTCACGTGTGTGATCACTAGACTTCGTTCGTTAGAGCGAGTACACAGTTTGTATGCTTTTTGTGTTGGTGTCCATTAATACAGCATACAGTATATGCTTACTGGAACACACAGATAGACATAACACACAGATAGAGATTCGTAAATGATCGATTTATTTACTAATATGGAGTGTGAGATTGATATGTATTTACTCATCAAAGGAATAAGGAAAGGTTACATGTCTCGCTTACTTCCTTGGCGACATCTGGCCCGGACCTGTACTGTATGCATCTCGTTGATAATACAGCGCGCCTAAATCTACCTCAGCACATGGTGATAATACAGTACCTGGTGAAGGATACTGTAGTTTTATACATCAGTTTTTTTTTTGTTACAAAGGGGTCATCCTTCCTCCTCCCCGCCACCACACACCAGACCAAGACTCACTCGTACATCTTCTCGTATAAGAAAGACATGCAGTTTGCACCGGAGGGGGGGACCCACCCCCCCTTTCGTCCTTGTATATTAGCGGCATAAGGATGAGAGTCGGGTAAAACTGGCACATTTGTCTCCAATCCTGACCCTGATGAGAAAGTCGGCCAGACTCGGGTCCCACCGGTAGCAGAGGTAATATCTCGCGCTAAATTAATTATCAAGCGAAATGAAGCCAACAAATACAGTGTTCCTTAGATTACCCGAACGCACGATTAACCGGTGGAGGGATGGGGGGGGGGGGGTGTGCCTTGCTGTCCTGCCCTTCCCCTCCCTCAACTCACTCAACCGCCTCCCCACCTTCCAACAACACCCCTCCCCCATTTTTTTTTTCCTTATTTTCCTTTTTTTTTTTCTTTTAATTCTTGGAAATGACTTTGTGTTTGGTGTATTGGTTGTATCAGGAGAGAGTTCAGTCTCTCTCTCTCTCTCTCTCTCTCTCTCTCTCTCTCTCTCTCTCTCTCTCTGTGTGTGTGTGTGTGCGTGAGTTTTTGTGCGGGTGTTTGCATGCGTTTACACATGTTTGCGTGAGGGGGCCTCATGAAACTCATCTCCCGCTCTAATTAATTAATTCTTTCTAATTAATCCTGTTTCATCTCCTTCGCCTGGCCTCCATCCATGTCCTTATCTCTCGCTGCTGCTTCGTTCCTGTATTGTTCTCTCTGTTGTCTTTTCTCCTCTCGTAATGTTTTATTCGTTTAATTTATGTTTATCCTTTCATTTTATTTAGTTTCTCTTTCGCCTTTATTTTTTCTAGTCTTGCTTAGTTCCTCCAGTCTTTTTATTTTCTTTTTCCTTTTGTCTGTTCCTTTTAGTCGATGTGTTACCAAGGAGACAATAAACTATGTTTTTTGTCTAATGTTATTACCTCCTCTCTCTCTCTCTCTCTCTCTCTCTCTCTCTCTCTCTCACACACAGAGTCTGTTTCTTACAGCTCACACCGTCTTTTTTGTTATTTTCTGATATAAACATCGTCTCTCTCCTTTCTTTAAATGTTTCCTTTCCTCTTACTCCCAGTATCCATGCCTGTATATCTAACCATCCCTTCTCTTTCATCCCACTCCCTCCTTTCTCCCCTCCACCTTCCCTGTCTCAAGGAAACGGACGAGAGAGACAGGAGGAGACACGCAGATGATGGCTCCCTCAAACTGAACGTTTGTATGATTCCCATCCTGATTTACCTCCTTTCCCTGCATCCATATCCTTATCTTTTCCATATCTAGCCTTCCCGTTTACTCCTCCGCACTTCCTTCTCACCTCCTTCCCCTCCGTCCCTCCACTTCCAGGAAATGAACGAAAGACACTGAAGGAGAGACGCACAAAGATGACCTCCTTAAGATGAAACTGGTCGTTGTAATGTTTCCCTTCTTCTTTTCCTCCTTGTTGTGCCCATAGTTCTAATATTTATTCCATTTCCTTCCATTCCACTTGCTCCACCTCTCGTCTGTCCCCGTTCCCCTCCGCCTCTCCCAACTCAAGAAAATGGACGAGAAAGAGAGACGGAGGGAGACACTGGGAGGATGGCCCTCTGGAGCGTTACGTCTCCGTGTTGGAGTGGCCGGGGGCCGCTGGGTGCCGCTAATTCCACCGTGTCATGAAGACTTAGGGTCTTAATCCCGGGAATTAGTGGGGAATCCTCCTAAGAGGGTCTAATGCTGTTAAAACAATGTCCGACCATTTTTTTCCATCTATGGGGATCGCGAGGGTGAATGAAGGGCCGAGTTTGGGGAGGCATAATGACTCGAGAGCTCGACTTTCGCCTCATTTTTGACTAATTTGAAATAACGTCGAGAATTTCCGTATTTTCGCCTTGGGTTCGCGGTGAGCCGTAGAATTTTGGGTGTGTTTGTTTGGGTGAATTTGTATAGCTTTGATACGTAGAGGAAGATCACACACACACACACACACACACACACACACACACACACACACATATATATATATATATATATATATATATATATATATATATATATATATATATATATATATATATATTTTATACTATTCGACATTTCCCGCGTTAGCGAGGTAGCGTTAAGAACAGAAGACTGGGCCTTTGAAGGAATATCCTCACCTGGTCCCTTTCTCTGTTCCTTCTTTTGGGGGAAAAAAAAGAAAAAAACGAGAAGGGAGGATTTCCAGGCCCCCAGCTCTCTTCCCTTTTAGTCGCCTTCTACGACACGCAGGGAATACGTGGGACGTATTCTTTCTCCCATATATATATATTCTTTCTTTTTCTTTCAAACTATTCGCCATTTCCCGCATTAGCGAGGTAGCGTTAAGAACAGAGGACTGGGCCTTTGAGGGAATACCCTCACCTGGCCCAATTCTCTGTTCCTTCTTTTGGAAAATTAAAAAAAAAAAAAAAAAAAAAAAAAACGAGAGGGGAGGATTTCCAGCCCCCCGCTCCCTCCCCTTTTAGTCGCCTTCTACGACACGCAGGGAATACGTGGGAAGTATTCTTAATCCCCTATCCCCAGGGATAATATATATATATATATATATATATATATATATATATATATATATATATATATATATATATATATATATATATATATTTATTCGTATGAGTCCATGGGGAAATGGAACACGATAAGTTCCCAAGTGCACTTTCGTGTAATAATCACATATCTGTCTCCCTTACTGTTCACACTGCTTGTATAATTTTCCCTCCGGCGATCTGCTGGACCCACACGATTGTCGATATATCTCGGGTAGTCTCCTGTTGTTGTCGTTGATCGTAACTGCACTACGGTTTTGTGAATTGGTTGTTATGGTGTGTGGGGATGGTCACACACACACACACACGACACAGATAGTGCCCCACGGACGGCGTGCATCAGTAGTTCATTAAGACATTGTAGGAATTCGTATCATCTCCACAAAAAAATGTCGGAAGTGAGGCGTCGGTACGTAACATCACTGCCCACCGAGGATGGTTTAGGAACACGTGAGCATCGTAACACCATGACTTAATTATGTACCGCAAGATAACTAGACGAGTCAACCCACCCTAGTGATGGGGATGAATTAAGAGTATAGTTGGAAGTGTACCTGACAGGTCTTACATGCTATCAATCGTGGTTAACCCCCTTGACCATCAGATCAGAGGCGAGAGTATTGTAACGTCTTCATGACTTGTGTTGATTCGGACGGAGGTCGGCTGCTCACGCCATCTGCCTCGTCAAAGGACAAACGCAGTCGGGTTTTTTTTTTTTTTTTTTCCCCAGCGTCGCCGTCTCCTGCAGGTCGTGATCACATTGCAAAAAGAATATTCCGAATATCTTCGACATAACTATGTCTTAGCTTTGTTGATCGTTGTGTGGGCTCGTCATGTTCTACCTCATTGGCCGTGCGTCACAGTTAATCGTATACTACCGTGAGAGGGTCGTCTGCTGGTTGAGGCTCCTGGATCCTGGAAACACTTGTGAGCGTTTTGTTCTCAGTGTTGTGATGGGTTTTGACATCGTTCTCAGGATGCGCTACTCGGTTGACACAATTGTCCTGAGTGTGTGTTGAGATTTTTTGTTAGCGTTGTAATACAACTTCTATATTACTCGGAGATACATTGGAATGGTTAACACACACACAAACACACACACACACACGTTTATATATATATATATATATATATATATATATATATATATATATATATATATATATATATATATATATATATATATTATCCCTAGGGATAGGGGAGAAAGAATACTTCCCACGTATTCCCTGCGTGTCGTAGAAGGCGACTAAAAGGGGAGGGAGCGGGTGGCTGGAAATCCTCCCCTCTCTTTTTTTTTTCTTTTTATTTTGCAAAGGAAGGAACAGAGAAGGGGGCCTGGTGAGGATATTCCCTCAAAGGCCCAGTCTTCTGTTCTTAACGCTACCTCGCTAATGCGGGAAATGGCGAATAGTATGAAAGAAAAGAAAGATATATATATATATATATATATATATATATATATATATATATATATATATATATATATATATATATATATATATATAATCAAAAAACACATGGAAAGGGAACACATGGTAGTTTCATCATTTACAAAATTACGTTTCTGTTGTGATTTTGTGCCGGCGTCACTGGACTCGCCTAGTAGGCTAGGTGGCGAGCTTGTATCATCGTCACTGGACGAAAAGGAGAGACCATTCCATGATTCCCCGCTAGCAGTTGTAGCGCAGCCTTGAACCAGCAGGGAACTTCCGATATTCTGGTCACATTATGATATACCTTTTCTCCCTCTGAACTGATAACTGTTATTTTCTAATAAATGTTAAACTTGTTGCCGTTACCCATATTTTGCCGAGTTTCCCATCTTTTGCCGAGTCACCCATATTTTGCTGAGTCGTTCATCACTGCACCATCTGTGTTGCTGTGTACGTGACCTCTGGGCTGAAGACTTGCGCAGTGGCTTTAATGATGATGATAGTAATAATAATGATGATAATAATAATGATAATAATAATAATAATTATTGCGAGGCGTGGGCTATGGATAGAGATGTGCGCAGGAGGATGGATGTGCTGGAAATGAGATGTTTGAGGACAATGTGTGGTGTGAGGTGGTTTGATCGAGTAAGTAACGTAAGGGTAAGAGAGATGTGTGGAAATAAAAAGAGCGTGGTTGAGAGAGCAGAAGAGGGTGTTTTGAAATGGTTTGGGCACATGGAGAGAATGAGTGAGGAGAGATTGACCAAGAGGATATATGTGTCGGAGGTGGAGGGAACGAGGAGAAGAGGGAGACCAAATTGGAGGTGGAAAGATGGAGTGAAAAAGATTTTGTGTGATCGGGGCCTGAACATGCAGGAGGGTGAAAGGAGGGCAAGAAATAGAGTGAATTGGTGTCATGTGGTATACAGGGGTTGACGTGCTGTTAGTGGATTGAAGCAAGGCATGTGAAGCGTCTGGGGTAAACCATGGAAAGCTGTGTAGGTATGTATATTTGCGTGTGTGGACGTGTGTATGTACATGTGTATGGGGGGGGGGTTGGGCCATTTCTTTCGTCTGTTTCCTTGCGCTACCTCGCAAACGCGGGAGACAGCGACAAAGTATAAAAAAAAAAAAAAAAAAGAAAAAAAAAAAAAATAATAATAATAATGATAATGATAATAATTATCATTGATGATATTAGTAATAACAATAATTATAATAATCACTATCATTAGATTATCATTTCTTGGACTGACTTCATGCAGTGCATGAATCACCAGAGATTCAGTTATTGGATGGGCCACACGGGTCAAAAGTACGTGCATGCGCATACAGACGTACATTATACATAGAAGTATACACATATTCGTGCATACGTTGTCTCAGGATACTGTATATGAGTGAAGGTGTATGTATATTATTCTTGTATTCTCACTCAGTAATTTGATTTTATTATGAGAATGCATTTATGAGTCTTTACTGTAAGTTATGTCTTTGATATTGTGTGTGTGTGTGTGTGTGTGTGTGTGTGTGTGTGTGTGTGTGTGTGTGTGTGTGTGTGTTTCTCTGAGCGTATATATTTATATGTATGTTTTATGTGTGTTTGTGTCGCTTAGTATCTGTGCGTGTACGACTGGCATATGCGTGCGTATTCACCAGCATGTGTGTGTGTGTGTGTGTGTGTGTGTGTGTGTGTGTGTGTGCATATATACATATGTATACAAATATATGATTTTCATGAGTATTTAGAGGCCTCGGGATGTTGATAAACAGATTCGTCATAGAGACAGTCATGTTTTGACTGAAGTCGGACAGACGCCTTGACCGTGGTCGTGGGGGTTGGGGGGGGGGGGGGGGGTCATGAGAGTCGTCCTCACTGGTCGTGTCACATTCAGCTGATGTGGTCGTTCGTCTGGTCGTCGTTTGGGAAAATGTGGCAGGGGATTGGTGTTAAGGGGGGAAGGGGGAGGGAGAGGAGGTAGGGTGGACGACAGCGGGTTTATATGGAAATGAGAGAAGAGAGAGAGAGAGAGAGAGAGAGAGAGAGAGAGAGAGAGAGAGAGAGAGAGAGAGAGAGACGTTCGATTTTAAGACGTGTGTGTGTGTCTGGGTGTGTGTGTGTGTATGTGTGTGTCTGTGTGTGTGTGTGTGTGTGTGTGTGTGTGTGTGTGGCTGGGTATCCAGAAATATCCAGTAAGAGGATAATACAGCACCAACGCCAGTTGTAAACACAGATTCGCTAAGGTTGTCTTGCTCTCCATGAATTTATGACTTTGGGAGAATTTCTCATTTTCTTAATCCCATACGTCCCAGACGACACGACATCTTTCAATATTCTGGAGTAAAGCCAATCATGAAATGGCTCGTATGTCCGCCCATTCGTCCAGTGTCACCCACACCACCCAGATGTTATCAGTTTCATCCCCCCCCCATCACCCAGTGTCATCCCCCCATCACCAAGTGTTCTTAATGTCACCCCATCATTGAATGGCTTGAGTACTTCTTCAGTAAACAAGAAACTTGAATGTCACGCCCTCCACTAAGTGTTTTGAGGAGATCCCCCTATTAACCAAGCGCTTCAGAATGTCACCCATGTTGGCCATGACTTCTAATACCCCCCCCCTCTCTCTCTCTCTCTATCTCTGTCTATCTATCTATCTATCTATCTATCTATCTATCTATCTATCTTTCCCCTTTTGCTGTGGTGTAGAGCTTACCCGTCATTCCCATTGATTTCAGATGTGATTTCGTTACCATATGTTGAAATTTCACCCCTTCGCCATACGTTCCAGAAGTCTACCCCTTATCTTGTGTACCTCCAGTTTCACCCCATCACCAAACGCTTCAAATATCTTCCCCTCCCCCCCTCTTCGTGTGCCTCCTGTTTCACCCCCATGAAATGTCTCCTCTTCATCATTTGCCTCTAGTTTCACCCCATCAGCTGTCTCCTCCACACCCTCTACCTACAGTGTCACTCTGTCACCAACACTTTATATCCCAAAGTCACTTTATGACTTAGTTTTGTCACCTCTGTAGTAGTGCCTCAGGCGCCATCTGTCGACAGAAATGTCCACCATTTGTTCGAATGATTTCGTCCCTCCCTCTCCAGCCCATTACTGAGACGAAACCAGTGGTGCTCCCCATGACCCTGTGTATCATGTAGCACATCATGAGATGTGACTGGTGTAACCTCAGCCTTCATCAGACATCCCCCATTCTTCATCACAGACAACCTCAAGTGTCATGACAGACAACCTCATCCTCCATCACAGACAGCCTCTGACTTCATCTCAGACTCCTTTATCCTTCATCACAAACAACCTCAGTCTTCATCACAGACGACAGCCTCGGCCTTCATCACAGACAACCTCAGACTTAATCCAGTGGTTCGAGGGCCACCAAACCTCCCCCTTCAGAGGAGGATCTACCAGGCCCGGCAGCCTCTTGTGTTTGCGTCTTGTGGATTATATGTCTTCCTGGAAAACTGATTACAGGAAGACGCGGCGGTGGTTAAGCCAGCGGGGAGGAAGAGGAGGGGAGAGTTAGGGGGGGGGGAGGTGGGAGGGAGATCGAAGCCACTGGAGACCATCGGGGACGAGGAGACCTCAAACCATTGGGGATCAGCTGGGTCGTCATCCAAGCTATCAAAGGGTAGTGTTGCGTACAAGCCAACAGAGGCTCCCATCCCAGCCAGCAGGTGAGACCTGCTCACCCAAGCCAGTAGGCGGAGGAGGCTTCCGCCCAAGACAGTAGAGGGAGAGAAGTTTTTCTCCCCAAGCCAGCAGGTGAGGAACTCCTGTCCAAACGAGCGGATGGACGAGGCTCCAATGCAAGCCAAGAAAGACCCTGAAGAGCGAGAGAAGGATGGAACGGTAGTGAGCGCGTGCCAGCCAGTGAGTGAGGTGAGGACCGGAATGGCGGCCCTAGTCCAACCAAGGCAACGTCCCTGGGAGTCTGGTGGTGTAATCTCGTAAGAATATTCGGAGATAATTGATATTTCTCCTCCGGCTGGGAAATGACGGATGTCTTTCGACGGCATCTTTTGACGAGCGAGGGTCGAACTTGGGTCGAAGTGTGTCGATTGCTACGGGTCGATATAGCATTATACCTGTCTTGATACAAATTACTCCAGATGTATGATAATGATAACAATTCCAAGATATTTAACCTCTATTTGAAAAAACTAATGAAGACTTTATTCCGTTCTCGGAGGTGGAAGAACGTTGGACCTTACGCCGGGGGAGCATGAGGGCGGTTCTCCCTCACGATCCTCTGGATCTTTTCATCAGGATGAGATAATGAGGATTCTTATTTAACAAGATCCTTTAATGAGGTCCAAATCTCAGCCGGGATTAGGCACAAATGATTTTCATTAATTCAATCTCTCCAAGGTATTATTGCCTAATTAAAAGGGAGGCTGCGAGATTAAGTTGATAGGGGCCGACAGGGACCGATATCTTGGGGGAAATTGCTTCCTCTGGGGTGATGTGGTTTGACGTGTTCTTGACGCTGCTACCCAGGATATACTTACTTCTTGTAGAGAGAGAGAGAGAGAGAGAGAGAGAGAGAGAGGGGGGGGGGAAAGAGAGAGAGAGAGGGAGAGAGAGAGAGAGAGAGAGAGAGAGAGAGAGAGAGAGAGAGAGAGTCTGGGTTGTATTCAAGTCTCCTCCGTGATTTGTGGCAAATATTTAGCGCTGCACGATAAATTTAGTCGCCATATGTTTAATTCATAGTACGCGACTCTTCAGCTGTGAATAATGAATATGAAAAAAAAAATAATGTTGCGTAGATTAGTTGTATACATTTATGCATTTAGTTTATGTTTTTGTAAAATGTCCCAAGTTTGGTTTCCATATTCCATAAGGACTCTTTTCCTCCACTGACGAGTTGCGTCTTGGTCAGTAAGCGCTTCCACGAGAGATGGGGTTTATGTAAATGCTGATAGAGTGCGCACGTAGCATTAAAGACACGATATATATATATATATATATATATATATATATATATATATATATATATATATATATATATATATATATATATAGAGAGAGAGAGAGAGAGAGAGAGAGAGAGAGAGAGATAAGGTTAAGTGACAACGACATGAGTGTATAACTCACTCCCCGTAACATACAAGTGGTAGTCCACACACACACACACACACACACAGTCATATATATACGCATGTATGTACAAATGAAGATGTTTCTTGCCGTAATCGTTCAGTCATACTCGTCCCCTTTCTCCATGTGTTTTCGTCGCGTGTATCACGTGTCCAGACTTGTGTCGTTGTCTGTCTCCTTCATCCTTAGCTTCCGCACAATGCAGACATCAACAGACCAGCGAGTCCTTTCGAGGCTGGTCGTGACAGAGGAAGAGATCAGACCCATGAAGATTAGCGCAGTAAGAAGAGCAAAGAAAACAGATGGCTTAAGGAGAAACATCTGTAAACTGTGTCTGTAACTGAGGCGCAGATGTTATCAGTCTTGGAGCCACTTATGTGTCCAGTTTTGATATATCTATGGTGTTGCTTTCCACTAATCTAACTGGTAGATCATCCCCTTAGTTAAATGTCCTGTTCAAGAGAAAACATTTAGCCTTATTCGGAAGATCGCTTACCCCAGGAGTTTGGATCCATAGTTCGAGTGGAATCAGACTCGTTGTCCAGGTCGAGGTTATCAGTGTGTACCGGCCTCGTCTGGTGACACCAGGGGATACACAAGCTGGAGATGCTGTACAGTCTGTATGGAGGACGTAGCGGGCCCCCACTCCTCTCCCAGATGTCCGAATGATCTGTATCATTTCCATGTCCTGTGTCACCATACATCCTGTTCTGAGCATCAAAGCCTTGTGTGTGGGTATGCTGCACGGTTCGCTTGATCTTTGCCTGGGAGGCCTTGGTGAAGTGCGTGTGTTTAGCGTATTGGTGCGTTGTGAGGAGTATGTCTTTACCTGGGAGACCTTGGTGAAGTGCGTGTGTTTTGCGTATTGGTGCGTTGTGAGGAGTATGATGATGGTGGAGGTGGTGGCTTTCCTTTTGAGCACTCGCGTAAGTAGGAGTGCTTACGACGAGGTTTCGTAGCATTAGGAAGGGCGAACACGTAGCGCTCACCGCAGGGAGATCTCGAGGTAAGTGTAAAGAGTTTTCTGGATTTCGTGTTGTCACGTGTAACGTGTAAGATGGAGTGTGTGTGTGTGTGTGTGTGTGTGTGTGTGTGTGTGTGTGTGTGTGTGTGTGTGTGTGTGTGTGTGTGTGTGTGTGTGTGTGTGTGTGTAGACTGGATGTGGATGAGGCAGAAGAAAAAGCAGCAACCTGGACCATAGAAGGGGAGAGGGAGGGAGGAACTCGATAGCCACTGAAGCAATGGCTCACAGTGCTACGATGAGAGAGAGAGAGAGAGAGAGAGAGAGAGAGAGAGAGAGAGAGAGAGAGAGAGAGAGAGAGAGATGTTATTCTGACTCGTCCTATACGGGTAAAGGAGATAATTAACAGTGATGGGGTTAAGAATTATGAGTGAAATTATCATACTGTTCGCCTTATAAGTTGTCTGGTCCAGAGTTAATTCAATCTCTCTTTTATAATCTAACTTTTTTTTGTTGAGGTGGTATTCAAGTATATATATATATATATATATATATATATATATATATATATATATATATATATATATATATATATATGGTAAATGTTTAAGTAATAATATTTATAATTATTGTCACTTTTCCACTTTTAAAAGTAGGATTTTTTTTTGTGTGTCTCATGATGAAGAAAGTTCATGAGGAGAGAGAGTTTGGTATGAATCTCTGGCCGGTTGAAGGGGGGAATCGACCCCGCGCACTCGATACTCGTCAACATTTCAGGAGCTCATAATTTTCTGATTGATTCCTTTGCGTCCGAAATGTCAAAACCCTACCTCTTGTTTGGGGGAAACTTGGTTTAACAGCTTCAATTAACAAGCGAATTGTCCAAAACTCTGCATTATGACTGTTAATCCTCGGGGCTGTTGAGAGAGAGAGAGAGAGAGAGAGAGAGAGAGAGAGAGAGAGAGAGAGAGAGAGAGAGAGAGAGTTTGTTTTCTGGTTTGTCATTCACTGTTGCTCTTTTTTTTTTTTGAATGTGTTTATCAGATGTGATTCAGTGACTGTGTTTTGTGTTTGACCGAGTTTATGTATAGCACGATAAGAGAATGTGTTTATGTGTAAAATTGTTTATTGTGTATGTTTCAGCGACTTTGTTTTGTGTTTGGCCGAGTTCATACGTTTAGATGAGTGTGTCCAAAATTGTTTTGCATGTGTGTTATGGTATTGGCGTCAGTCTAGTTTTCCCCCCATGTTTCATTCGCAACTCCAGATGTGTTTCCCGTTTTCCACTTTAACATTGGCGGTGTTTTTGGTTAAGCCTTCCCGCCAGGAGTATCAGTTTTATTTCACCGTAAATCATTTCTCTAAAACGTCCAATAAACTTCACCAAAACAATATGTGGTCACCAGGAGGAGTAGGACTCGCTTGAGTCAAGGTTATCATTATATTTCCTTCCCCCTTGTGGAGATAGGAAGGCCGCTACATGACGTTACCTCAAGATAATAATATCTCTCAAAAACTGGTCGCCATTGTATGAAAACGACATGCGAGTCTTCCCGTTTTCAGTTAGTAGAGTTGACGTACCTCGGGTTAAGCTCCTTGTCTTAACTTAATTCGTTTTTTATTTCATTTAGAGCAAGAATACAAAGAACTCTCAAGTTTCCTTGACTGATGCAGCACATAATTGTTTTGACTCGTGAGTCCAGTGATGTATTTAATGGCAACAGAATCGCAACAAACGACAGTTTGTCATCTAACGGAAGTTCCCAGATGATATCGGAGGATTTCCCATCAAGATAAGGGAGTGATTGTTGCTATTTCACGAAGTGTGCTGTGGTACGGTAGGTGAGATATTGCCGCAGTCTTTTTTTCATATGTATATACACAGTAGTTGAATATATGTCATGCGGAATGACCGGAAAAAAGACTTTATGTTGCGTGAGACACACCACTGTGATTTTGAGTTTCAAGTCTATACTTTTGCCGATAATCATCTCTGTATTTCATTATTTCATAGTAGCGGGCATGGTCCTGGTGACAGACACGTGCCCTAAAACCTCTTCATCCACTAGGCTACGTCCTCGTCTGTTTGTGGTTCAGCACTGAAATTGCCGGTACGACCCGTGGGTGCGGTGACCAGAACGTGGAGCGGGGTCACACCATAAGTCAGTCACACAATCAAGGGTCGCTCCGTCGTGCTCAAGGGTCTGACTGTCGTGCTTAAGGGTCGTGCTCAAGGGTCTGACTGTCGTGCTCAAGGGTCGCACCGTCGTGCTCAAGGGTTTTGCCGTCGTGCTCACGGCGGTACCATGGTGTTTAAGTATCGTACTGTTGTGCTTGAGAAGTTGCAGAATCTCTTCTGTCATTGTCTACCTCGGTATCTCCCTGTATTAGATCCATATTTGCTTGGAAAGGCAACTGAATATGAATTATGACACACATACATATTTTTATCCCATCGTGTCTTGATACATTCTTCGCTGCAATAGTTTTTTCTCCCTTTTGCAGACCTGAGTGTCTGCAGGCGGCTTGACAGATACCAGTTTGAGTCTTTTTATCAGTTCTTGGTCGCTCCTCAGAGATTATGCTCAGGCGCCAAGCTCAAGGCAATCGCCCTCCTGCGAAGGAAATCCTAAAATGCTCTTAATTGCACATCCGGGTTCAGAAAGTGACACCGACTTACATAGTGAGAATAAATGGAGTTTTAGGATTATCCTCAACACCTGAAAAAGGTGGTAAACGATCCTTCGGTTGGTGGATGTAGTGAGCTTGGCGTTGATGGCCTTAATGACCCTGGCAGCTGATTGGCCTAAATGCTAGCAACTAACCAGTCAACCTCCGATGATGCCTCATTGTGCGAGTGTTACTGAATAGAAGTGAATAGCTGATTCTAAGATGAAGCATTAGGAAGATATTTTCGTACCTTTACAGTGACTCACAGTAGGGTTCAGAAGTATGACGGTCTTGTTCGTAAGTCGGTTTGATCTATGACCTTGAAAGCCTTCTTTTTTTTTCTCCAAGTCCATGACTGAGTGATTTCAGTGTCCAACCGTGAAAGTCACTTCGAGTTATGACAATGACTCGGTTCATCCCATGACCATGAGAATCAATTCTGCCCTTGACAGTGAAAGTTCATTCCAGCCCTATGACAGTCCATGTCATTTCAGCCCTTGACAGTGTATGTCATATCAGCCCATGACATGCCATGACAAGCCAGGATTGCGAGCGTGGTCATTCACTGGTCTGCCTATAGCTCGGGAAAGCACGACCTCTCCCGAAGTCGTCCTTATATTCGGTCCCTCACGACCGCCACCATTACGACCACTACCAACACCACCACCACCAGCTCACTCCCACCCATCACCACCACCACCAGCTCACTCCCACCCATCACCACCACCACCAGCTCACTCCCACCCATCACCACCATCACCACCACCACAGCAAATCCCAGGAGACCACCACACCAAGACGTTCTGTTCTCTTCACCAAAGGGACGTAATTAATCTCCATCGCAGAACAGATTAAAACAGATCACATCGCCCGATCAATAGGTCTCCATTGTTACCACCTGGTAATGCCAGACTGTTTTTAATCAGATTTCTTTTCTTTACTCATGGGTGAAAAAAAAAACCCAGTTTATTCGGGTTAGTATAATTTTCCGGGTTTAACCATCGTTTAATCTGAATCATTAATAAGACTGGTGATTCCTTATTGCTGTTAGGAATTGTTTATATATATATATATATATATATATATATATATATATATATATATATATATATATATATATATATGGATTATGAGGAAGGACAGTGAGTGGTGAGATGAGGAAGTGAAGTGGATGATGTTAGAATGTAACAGCAACGAGGACCGTCTCCCCTCACCCGACCGTCCACTCCTTCGTACAGTTTTTGCAAAATGTTGCAATACATCTTTGAACGTCGATCGGGACGATCTTCTTTGAAAGACGAGGAAGATGCAGTCACACGGACGACGAATGGATTATAACTTCAAGCTTTTTCAAGATAAAAGCGTGGTGATATCTGACCCGGCGGAGGGGGGGGGGGGGGGGGGGAGATGAGTTATTTTGCCATCAGACGAGTTGAAGAAAGGGAAGTAAGTTGTCGGCATTTACGAGACGTAGAGCGACACATGACGACACAGTTAGATAACACACGGTAGTTCGCACGTAAGGGGTATTACCATCGCAGCGGTACCCCCAGAACTCGCTGCAGTCTGTCTAACTTGTACGTGCTTTGAGCTCGAGGTGGTTCGACATGCGGCCAAAATACAGTCGTTCTCTGCGAGAGTGACAGTTGCCAGGGATGTCTTCATCTCGTGGAGGCTGCGTCGTTGAGGTGGGGAATGTTAAGGCATTAGAACGCGAGGTGCATCCCATTTTCTTTGAATGTCAAAAGTTACGTTGGGGTGTGATTTTTCTGCATATTTGTATCATCTCTATTTTTCTCTGCATGTTTTTAAGCATTACTATATGTACGTCATCTTACATTTCTCAGATGTTTTTGATAAGTTGTAAACTCACACACAGACACACACACACACACACTCACACATACATCCGGTTATAGTGGTCAGCGTTGCTGACCATGATTCACGCACCGACCGGCCTGGGCTCGATTCCTGGATGCAGCAGTCGGGCTGTAGCCAAACCCACATGATCATCCTACCTTCGGAGGTGATCGGTGAATAGGTACCTGGCTGAGGCTGGTGTGTGTGTGTGTGTGTGTGTGTGTGTGTGTGTGTGTGTACATAGGAGTAAAAACATGGTACATATACACAAGGTTGAGACTCTCTCTTCTTAACACAGAAATATTACACACACACACACACACACACACACACACACACACACACACACACACACACTTGCGTGTCATTTCCCTTTCATTGCTGATAGTAATTACAGTTACCTGCTCATTCCGAGTATTTCCAAATCAGTAAAGTCCCACAAACTACACTTGAATAAACAAAATTTGCATATGTAAGTTTACGCTGCATTTGTCAACTTCACAGTTCTGATGGACCAGTAAAGTGGATGATATTGACCGTGACTGTACACTGAGACGCGAAGGTGTGTGTGGTGTCTCTCTAGAGTACTTAATCTCGCTTGAAGAAGATTGAAACAGTTCGACTCGGGCCATAATGAGAACTTCGACCCTCGTACTGTAATGCTTCGTTATTACAGTCATGAGCGTCGAACCAAAAACTTGCCCGACTCATAAATGAGAAGTGGGCGGGTTGCACGGAGGTGGGCGATGCCTGGCCCAGGAACCCCGCACATATATGTACTCATGCTGACTCCTGGATGGATGAGGGGGAACTTAATTTACAATCACCTCACTGGCTAATGTCTCTTGTTTTTCTGTACACACACACACACACACACACACACACACACACACACACACTGCTTCTTGTGGGTGACCTTTACTTTTATGGCTTCAACGTCGTAAAAAAAGGTCAGAGGTCGGAGTAGAAATCAACATGAGGCCTGCCTCATATACGACACAGTACGTACGGCTGTGGGGCGGGGGCTTGCCTCGGGGCTGTGGTATGGATGGGCGTGTCGCTCCGGTAGGCGACTATATATATATACATATATATATATATATATATATATATATATATATATATATATATATATATATATATATATATATTACGTGTAAGTTTCTATGCATGTGTGTATGTGGTCGTGTACACATCGGCAACTCAACCTTCACATCAGGATTCCCTCCTTCTTGTCACACTTGACCGACATCAACCAACCAGTCTCCTTCCCTCTCGCACATCAACGAATCCCCCCCTCATCCCTCCCTCATCAACCGATCCACCCACCCAACCCTTCGTACATCAGTCAAACCCACTTGTATCTTGAATTTCTAGAAACCGATCGTATATATAGTCATAATTAGATATCTGCACGTTTCAGAATTTTGATGATTTTTGTAATGATACTGTTTAGTTAACAGGGGAAATTAGAATTTGATTTTGGTCCGTGTTTAGGGAGGAGTGAAGATTTGGATGGATATTTAGGCTATTATTTCCATTTATCTTGTGGAATATCGGGGTTCAATATTCATGAGAGTGGAACTTGATGTAAAGACTGTCTCTCATGTTGATAATGGTTGTATCATTCTTTGGAACTAATGGCAAAAATATATTTGATTATGTAAGTAAATGATCGTGTTATTATTATTATTATTATTATTATTATTATTATTATTGTTGTTATTATTATTATTACTATTATTATCATTATTATTATTATTATTATTATTATTATTTATATTATTATTACTGTTATTATTATTATTATTATTATTATTATTATTATTATTATTATTATTATTGTTATTTATATTATTATTATTGTTATTATTATTATTATTATTATTATTATTATTATTATTATTTATATTATCATTATTATTATTATTATTATTATTATCATTATTATTATTATTATTATTTACTGACATACTTTATGAGGAGAAATCATTAGATTTGGTGGGTTACAAGAGCACTGCCGTTATTCTTGATAAAGATCAGGGTGGTCATTGAGTGGAGAGTAAATTATATATTCCGTCAGTGGTAACACGGAGAAGGGTTGGCCGAGCCAGAGCTAATCCATCTTTGTAAATTGGAATAGATTTGCAGTTACGTATTTGGCGACGATTTTCCAATACATAGATGGACAGGAGGGTGGAGTCTGGTGTGTGTTGCTAAGGTAGCTGGCGCCACAAGAGTGCCTGCCAGTGTTGCTGGCGCCAGAGGAGAGGTCGCTAGTGTTGCTGGCGTCAAAACGAGAGCTCGCAAATGTTTTTGGCGCCAGAGAGGAAAGTTCCAGTGTTGGTGAGTCTTGTCGCCAGAGTAGCCAAGGAAGACTCACCAGCACCGGAAACTTCATTAACGAAATGTATCGTATACAAGCGGTGAAGTTAACATACTTTGGAGGTAGATTTACCTAAGGGGTAAAGTTAATGTGCTCGAGGCAAAGGGAATGCACTCAAAGGATATGATTGATTTCCTCGGGCTTAAAGTAGATGTACTCGAGTTAATGTACTGATGAAGTAAAGTTAATGTATTCAAGGTGGAAAGTTCATGTACTCAAGGAGTAAATTTGATGTATTCAAGGGGGAGAGTTATTGTGCTCTGTTATAAAAGTTGATGTATTCTGGGGATAAGGTTAATGTATTCGAGAGGTTGATTTAATGTACTCAAGAGTTCAGGTTCATATCTTCAAGGGGCAGAGTTAATATACTCAGGGGTTAGTGTAGCTATACACAAAGTTAACATCCTGAAGCACTCATTCTCCCTTACCCAAGGAACTTAAACAACACTCAACCCGATATATATATATATATATATATATATATATATATATATATATATATATATATATATATATATATATATATATATGTATGTATGTATAATCAAGGATCTTTTTTTATTTCGAAAGTGATGAAAGGATGCACACAAGTTTTTGAAGTTGAGTACATGCACTCAGTGCCCCTGAGTTGGTATCTACTTAAGAAACAGTCCTAGCACTGTAGTATCCATACTTTAGGCTGGCTAATCATACCTTTAAGTGTTCCGCAGTTATCACGCTCGATGTAGAGTGCTTCCATCATGACGAGGAGGTTTTCCTCATTATCCATCATAACAAACAGGTTTAATTCATCGTAGAGGAACGAGTCGACCTGTATGGCTGTTGAATCAGATCTGCTTTGATGATATTAGGTCGCCTCCAGATCTCTTGTTATGTAGTAGACTCCCACATGCCACACAGCGGCTTATCGGTGATCAAAACCACCAAATTCTACCGTAATTAAAGCCAAATCGCCCATCCCTGCTGATATGTTATCATTAATGAACCAGTCAGGCAAAATAAACCTCACTCACACATGAACGCCAGGGCGTGGCCGGGGGTTGGCCTGAGCACTCCACCACCACCATCTGCCGGCGTTAGACACACCATAAAGTAATAGACGTGTGAGAAAGAAAAAGCAAATGGTATCTCAGTCGATTAGATAAGGAGGGTTCGAAGCATGGTGTTATGTGGGATTTATGAGACGAAAGGGACTGTTTCCGCCACAAGGTCTTCCACTAACATGGTTGATGTAGAGAGGGGTGTCGTCTCCATGTGTAGCAGAGGGTATGAGATGAAGACGGAACAGAGGGGTAGTTATGATCATAGCAGTAATGAGGATTTGTAACATACGTTAACAAAACTGTATATATACATATGATATTATATGTATTGGCTTATGTAATGTCTCCCATGGCATTTTAGAGCATCTGTATGGGCGATGGGTCTATTTTTATGCTTTCATTCTCATAATACAGGACTGTATCTCCACCAAGATCCGGGTGACATTTCATCAGCATTTGAGAAATCAAAACACGAAATCCATCCCTGACTCGAGTTATTAAGGCCATTAATCTTGCTGTATCGTCTCGAAGATAATGAGTTCCTTTTAGGAGCAGGTGAGATGTACGTAGTAATACTGTGGTTTCGAAGGGGAATCACGCAAGCACTTTAAGTGATGATGCATCGAGGAATGTACACACACATGACAGCATTTTTAAGAAGCTATAGATGTCCTTACATTGACTTCTAGTGGAACCAGGGAATGGCGTATTGAATAGGCACACGCTCTCACCTCTGAAATTGGTTCGTTCCCAATGTATGTTAATTCATTAATCTATTCCTTCGTGGGAAGTCAACTGCGTCTCTTGCTAGAACCGCCACTGAACCGTATGGTAAATGTAAGTCACTTTTCCAGTGTTATCTATCATTTGGCACTCTGGCAAAGTTGTAGGTTTTCTGTTGCTCAAAACCATCGTCCAGTTATAACCCTATCCGTTCATACCTTTAGTAGCACCAGTTGCTACTATCTGTAGCAGCTTCAAGCCTTCATCTCTATACCACAGATTCATAGCAACGCTTTTTTAATCCCCTGTGCAGCTGGTGTCATTCAGCAGCCCACTGGAACAGAGCCAGTGTCGGTAACAACCCGGTTTCCATCAAGATTTTAATTTTCACCGTCGCAAGCAGAGACAAACCATCAGTGCCAGAATAGGATTAAACCACGAGCGTCCCTCGCTGGATCGAAGAAGTGAAAAAGGAAACTCAGCCCACAGCTTGAAACCCAGACCAACCAATAATATATATATATATATATATATATATATATATATATATATATATATATATATATATATATATATCTCCTTGTACCCGAGTGAATGAAAACCAGCCATTTACCTGGCTGATTTAAATCCCCGTTAGGGGGAGGGGGGGAATCGGCGTCACTCGGTCCTGATGATTTAGAAGTTGTGGTTTGTTTTGGCTGAGTCTGGTGGGTGCAGCGTCCGCCCCAGCCAGGGCCTGGGAGGGCCCAGCGGGAGGGCGACCCGATAGGATCCTCGACTATGAATTGTTAATTACAGGGCAACAAGGATTAATTGGGAACGACGGGGGGGCCGGCCGGGGGAGTGTTTAACCCGGGCCAAGGTGTCTGGCCAGGGGAGGAAGACGAGGAGGAGGAGGAGGAGGAGGAAGGGCAGCCGGAGGTGGGAGAGGCCTAAGATGGGGATGGAGAAGAAGAAGTGGGCATCTCTCTACCTTCCCTTCACCATAGCTCTGACCCCCCCCCCCCCCCTCACCTGTTTCTTCAAACCCCCTCCCCCTTACTTAATGCGTTTCCCCTCCTCACCCCCCCACCCCACTCTCCCGTTATCGCTTTGGTGGTTCTACTGATGTTTGGTGTGACGCTGGTTGTCCTGCTGGTATGGTGTGACGCTGGTTGTCCTGCTGGTATGGTGTGACGCTGGTTGTCCTGCTGGTATGGTGTGACGCTTGTGGCCCTACTAATGTTTGGTGTGACGCTGGTTGTCCTGCTGATATAGTGTGACGCTGGTGGCCCTACTGATGTTTGGTGTGACGCTGGTTGTCCTACTGGTGGCCCTACTGATGTTTGGTGTGACGCTGGTTGTCCTGCTGATATACAATGTGACGCTGGTGGCCCTACTGATGTTTGGTGTGACGCTGGTGGTCCTGCTGTTATATAGTGTGACGCTGGTGGCCCCGCTGATGGTGTGACACTGGTGGTCCTGTTAATGTATAGTGTGACGCTGTTGGTCCTTCTGGTCTGTAGTGTGACGGTTATGGACCTACTGATAGGTGTGGCGTCACTGGAGTGTGGTGTGGCACGCGGTGATGGTGCTGCTGGTGTGTGCTGTGACGGTGGTGTGTGGGGGCAGACCACGTGGGTAACTGTGGGGAGGCTACGTGTCTGATTGTGGGTAGGATACTAGGACTAGTAGTACCGTTTGTACCTGGGTGAGAGAGAGAGAGAGAGAGAGAGAGAGAGAGAGAGAGAGAGAGAGAGAGAGAGAGAGAGGAACGAGACATGTGAGTTACAGAGTTGTCAAGTGTTGAGTGTGTGGGGTGAAGACACTTTACGTTGTGTGGGATGTAAGCCAGCAGGCCCAGGTAGTGGGCAGAGAGAAAAGATGGCTACCTGGGCCACAGGAGTGAGTATTGACGACGTCTGTAGTGCTGGCTCACTGCGCAGCTGTCACTGACCCCTCCCGATATATAAACCCCCGGGGTGAGTACCGGTAATATACACCCCTCCCTCCAATTCCCTTCGTCGGCAGGCTTCCTCCTAACACCTACTACCTGCCACAGAGAGAGAGAGAGAGAGAGAGAGAGAGAGAGAGAGAGAGAGAGAGAGAGAGAGAGAGAGAGAGAGAGAGGAGAGAGCCCATGGTGGTGGTGAGAGAGAGAGAGAGTGCGTGATGAACGGGCTCACATTATGCGACGCCGCCAGTATAAATCTCGGAAAGGCATTAAATCATCAGGTCCGCGCACCCGATAATGTTAGGGGCAAAACAGTGATAACCATCTTCGGCTCCTTATGCCTGAGACAAATAAATCTTGGCGTCTTAATACAGGAGGAGCGAGACGCAGCATTACTCCCGCTCGCCTAAGAGGATTTGGTGAGTTGCAGATGCATTGTTGCGGCGTTGAAATTACTGACGAGGTCGGCAGATGGCGCGCCCGCGCGTTGGTGACAACACCCCCCCCCCCCCCCTCCTCCCGCGCTAAAGCCCAAGCTTTTCATCAAATGCAGTTCGCAAGCCGGGCCGACCCGCTTCGCCGCCACCAACACCTCTCGCGACCCGTGTTCTTTCTCTTGTCGTATATTACGCAAATAAAAACAACAAATAGAAAATGAATAAAAGCTCATACTAGTTTTTATTTTTTTTTCTTACGCATATTCAGCAAACTCGACAAAGACCTTTATAGAGATGAAACAATTTGATCAAAGGGAATAATAAGCTTGTGATCGCCAAACGATAAAAAATCAACTACCAAATGACACTGGCGGTGAAGAAGTCGGTGTGTTCACACCGCCAAAGATTAATATTATGTTTCGCGGGAGAAACAAACATTAAAAAAATGAGATTTAGACTCAAAATATTTTTTTTTTTTTTTAGCTAAATAGTTTGTTCAAGACTGGATGGGAGAGAGTGGGTTCAACACATTTCATGAAGACGTTAACGAAAGGGCACGTCTTTACCTGGAGGGCAAAATGAAAGCTCTCTCTCTCTCTCTCTCTCTCTCTCTCTCTCTCTCTCTCTCTCTCTCTCTCTCTCTCTTCTCTTCTCTCGTGCGCTCAACCCTCGAACGTTAGACGTGGACTCGCCCCGGGTGCCAATGAGTTGAAAGGGAGCGCCGCTCCCCCCAAGGGACACGGGATGCGCTCTACGATAGCCACCGGCCGGACTCATAAGACACTCCCTATCTCGACGGTGGGTGGGTGGGTGGGTGGGTGGGTGTTAGATGTACTCGCGGGGGGGCGGGATGAGGGTGGGGGTGGTGGGTTAACTCACAGCTGTCCTGTGAGGGGCATCGTGGTGAATACATCAGTCTGTCGACGCTGTGGTGAGCTTGTATTCAGAACACATGCTAAGCCCAGCTTAGAGATCTTCATGTGCATGATTAACGTGAGGTATTACACTCAACGTTGGTGCATAAATCTTCCCTTGTGACTATTATTTTTCCCCTCGATAGAACGCGGTAGACCAGTCGTCATTTCCCAGGCTGCGTTCAAGTCCCCTTGGCTCGCTCTGGCTACACCAGAAAATGGGAAGAGACGATCTCTTCTTTTTTTCCTCATGGTTGGTTAAGTAATACAAGGATGTAGGCGCGTTCAGGTCCATGACCCCCGTTTCCTTAGGGCCGTATCGACACCCCCTGGAGTTCCACCTTTGGCACACGCCCTGATATATGGTCTCAAAGAATACGTATTTATGATTCCAGATTGACTTAACAACCAGCTGTAAAGTTGTTCATGAAAGGGGGTGGGGGGATCAGTGCCCTCTCTACACCCATGTCAATCCTTTGCCTCCCCAACTCGTATAATGAATGACTTAGCAGTAGTGAAGACGATGTTGCAGGAGTGTAGACGATGTTGCAGGAGTGTAGACGATGTTGCAGGAGTGAAGACGATGTTGCAGGAGTGTAGACGATGTTGCAGGCGTGTAGACGATGTTGCAGTAGTGTAGGCAGTGTTGTAATGGTGCAAACGATGCTGCAAGAGCGTAGGCAGTACGATTCCGATGAGCCGATGTTGCACAGCTAATGAATACATAGTGTGGACGATGTTGCAAGTCTAGGGAATGAATAGCGCGGATAGACAGCGTAGCCGAGCTTGTGAATGAATATGGCGGACGATGTTGTAAACCTTGTGAATGAAATGAACCAAGTCATTCATTACATGCAAGAAAATGCAATGTCTCGCTGCTAATTTATCTTCCTCTTGACCTTATCATTGCAAGCGTCAGGGCAAGCTGCTGGTCCGGACGGAACAGTGGTACCCGCAAGGGAATATGCAGCATTATTTCTTTATAATCATCAAAATCATTTCGCTGGGAGGGATGAGGTGAACACCAAGCCCCTCACAAGACGTGGAACACCGTGTACGTAGAAGCTTATTTAAAGTCACTAGATGAGAGTGTTAGTGTTTTGTTATATTCACAATAATGTTGTGTTGTATGACCGTCTGATCCACAATGTCTGACGTGTTGGTGTCTTGTGGTCGATCCCACGTACGGTGGTGTCACACGTTTGTTTTCCGACCCATTATCTGTTGTTTTGGCGGGGTTTCTTGTGACAATGGCTCGACCGCTGACCCCCCCCCCCCCCAACCCACCCTCCAGTTTGCTCTCAGTGTCAGCTGCCTCTCCTCCTGTCCTCGAGTAAGCTGATTAAGTTCCGTAGTCTCCCTCCTCACCATTCTCGTCTCCCCACATTTTCATACCATTCTGTCCTCACCCACTTCACAATATACCTCTCTGTCTCCCCCAGCCTCCCATTCCTTATCATGCTTCCCCCCCCCCTGTTCATTAGCCTTATCTCTCATCCCCCCCCCCCCACTTGCTTTACCCTCATCCCTATATGGCCAAAGACCACCTCAGCTTGAGTGTCCCCCCCACTCCCCCGCCTCCTCTATCTCCCATCATCTTCGTGGACGTACAACCTCGAGTCAGTAATCCCTGGTGCACAAGGAAGTAGCTGACAATACGTAAAGCTATGGGCATCGCATCAGAGGTCCTCTCTTGGATGTAGAGATACTAATATCATTAAGAGGTTTCCTTATCTGTTTACATGTGTAATTACCTATTTGCACTGTCCTGGGAGGGAGTTTTACCCTCGTGGGGCCTTGTGTATGTGTGTGTGTGTGTGTGTGTGTGTGTGTGGGAGAGAGAGAGAGAGAGAGAGAGAGAGAGAGAGAGAGAGAGAGAGAGAGAGAGAGAGAGAGAGAGAGAGAGAGAGAATTCACATGATGTCGCTAAACACTTGGCTTCGTTCTCAGTTTTTGTTTGCAATTTTCCAAGAAAGGTCGCCTCCTTTTGGCTGAAGGATATCTGCTCATTAGCCTGAGCTATACTAGTAAGACAGAGGAGTGAGTAATGATTTGCAATTTTAGACCCAGGCGTAACAACCATACGGATGTCACCGTAAGTACGCTCTTTTCTTTCACTCTTGGGGCCAGATGGAAACTGGCATTCCATCGGGTTTTTCGTGAAGGGCCGAGATTACTTATGTACATTCTCAGTTAGACTAATTATTACACATAATATTCGTTTCACTTCGTACCGAGAGATTATACAGATTACCTGTTTTGGTCCCGTGCCTCTCCTTGTGCCTTCACTGACGGAGAGGGAAGACGTGGTAGGATCCAGACGAAGACGTCAGTCAAGGGGACCCCCTCTTCTCGTGTAAACATCGCATCCACTTGTAAGCGACGCCCTTATTGGCCTTTTCGCCACCCCGTCATCAGAGGCTCTGCCGCTGTAAAACCCGTTCTGATTGGACAATCCCTACTTTGTGGTTGATGGATCGTGATGGTATGGCGTTATCGAGTTCATAATTATTATCAAGCTGTTAGGTCCTCGTTTTATTGTATACCACTGTCAGGTCGGAAATAGCTTTTTTTTTATTTTTTTTCCTTTTTTGAATTGTTTGATTACAGTGTCATTAAGAAATGATAGTAGATAATTACCTCGGCCTGATGGTGGACCCGAGATACTTAAACATGATAGATTATTTTCAATATTTTTTTTTTGTATATATATATATATATATATATATATATATATATATATATATATATATATATATATAAAGAAACTGTAGCTTCAACGTCATTTTGAAGCCTTTTTTAATGGTTTCAGTTAAGTGGAGAGATATTGTGAAGCAACACATTATTTGTGGCTCGTCATGATATCTTTGAAGATAACATCTGTCTTTACTGGGTTTTTTTCTTGACTGATTTGTATCACACGCACCAGAAACAGACTCACGGAACAGTGTTGTGTCTCGCGAGGGTAGGAACTTTTAATGCTCCAGCTGCGCAAGATGTGAGGAGCACATTGCGCTGCACTGGTCTGTGGCCATCGTGTGTTCGTCCCGATCAAAGGCTGTGTGATTTTGTGGTGTCGTCTTTTCATCTTGCGATCATCTGTGGGTTATCTTAAAAGTGGCATATTGCAAGACGAATGCGATGCAACGAATGTGGATCAGTCGTGCAGTGAGCGCGCATAGCCTGGTCGTTAGCATCACCATCTCCCGCCGCACAGGTGGTAGCGGTACGAACCCTGCTGCTGTCCGGAGGGCATTCACTTGCATATTGGCGAGATGTCATGCCAGTTATAAACGAATTTTTATAAGCATTTTTTCGAGCTGGAGTTTGTAGTTTCTAAGCTTTGATGCCGAGTGCAGCGCTTGTATTGTGCCATCACTTCCTATTAAAGTTATCAATGGGTTAAGCTGAAACTGCACAGGTTTGTTATGTACATAGTGAAAATTAGTGTTTGACATTATTATGGTGACTGTAGTCTGTCTTCTGCACATATTGCCACGTGTTGAACTTTGTCATTTTTCTCAGCTGGATTGCTAAGTTTTTCCTTCCCCGTAACTGCATAAAATGAATGGTTGACGAAAATTGCTGGTTCTTTTTGGGGGGCATACCCATTGTATAAACTGCATTTCACAAACAAACAGAGCTTATGCTTGCTTTCACACCCACAGTTTGATAGTACCAATCAGGTCATCATCAGCTATGTCCCTGAGGCGTGGAATGTAGGTCAGGTCGGCCTGCTTTTGATGGGATGCTAAAGCGCTCATTAGTATACATCAACATGTGAAGTTGGATGACCTCGTATCATCCAGGGACTGAACGCTGAACGTGGATGTAGAACTCCACCAACCAAGGTGTGCGCGTGGACGCCAACGCAAACGTGGGCATTAGTAAGGTAATCTTTTTCTCTCTAATTCGTGTGAAGGCAAATTGACGGCTCTGAATTCGCTTACTACCAGTTACAGATGCTGAGAGGCCACTGAGTGTCTTTCTAGGATGCCACTCTCTATTTTCCTACTAAAACTGGGTCAAGTTGTAGTCTAAGAGAGAGAGAGAGAGAGAGAGAGAGAGAGAGAGAGAGAGAGAGAGAGAGAGAGAGAGAGATTTTGAATCGCATTATATGGTAGTTTGACGAGTGAGGTGCAGTTCGTTGTGGATTGAGTGTGTGTGTGTGTGTGTGTGGAAAGTGCGTGGTGGTGTGGTCAGCTATGGTTGTGTTATGGTGCGGGATAGCGGTGTGGTGAGGTTTGTGGTGCTATGGTGTATAAGCTGTGTAATGAGTGTTTGTGTCTGTTTAGGTCTTGTCTTTTTCTCCCCCTTTTTTGACGCGTGTCATTATCTGTATAGCTGAATGCATGTGTTTGTGAGTCCTGATTGTGACTATTATTTATAGGTTATGGGGAGACAGTTGTACACACACACACACACACACACACACACACACACACACACACACACACACACACACCCAACTTGTGTGTGTGTGTGTGTGTGTGTGTGTGTGTGTGTGTGTGTGTTCATGACCTTTTGTTTGTGATTGTTTGTAGGGAAGGAAACATAGTTGGCAGAACAGGGAATATGATATTTGTGACCCCCCCCCCCCCACCCCACACACACACACACACACACACACACACACCTACACCTACGTATGTCCCTCTCCCTCCCATTCCAACCACACTCCTCCCATCCTCAACTACCCTAATACCTTTCCCATCCTACCCTTCCCTCACATTCCTTAGCGCCAGTCCCATTTCAGTCTCCCCTTCCATCTCCCAGAACCACTCCAACCCTACCCTTCGTTTCAACCTTCTCTTCCATCCCCTCTGCACCTCTCCCACGCCACCTTCCTTTTCCATCCCCTTGTTCCTCTCCCATTCACTCGCCTCCTGTCCCCATTACCACCCTCACCTTTCATTCCCCAGAACCTCTCCCACCTCCACCCTCCTCTTCCGTCTTCTCGCACCCCCGACCCATCTTTCTCTACCATCTTCCGGTACCTCTTACACCCTACTCACTACTCACCCCTCCCATTCCTCTGGATCTTTCCCACCCTCGCCCTTATCTCCCTTCCCACAGCACCTCCCCACCCCACCTTTCCCTTCCATTCCCAAGCGCCCCTCCCATTCCCCATACAACCTTCCCATCACCCCAGTGCTCCTCCCTCCAACCCTACCCTCCCCCATTCCTAGTACCTCTCCAACATCACCCCCTCCTCCTCCCAGCACCTCTCCCCACTCTTCCTGATCCATCAGAGCCTCTACCACCCCATGCCTCTCTCCCATTCCCTTGTACATCCATCCCACGCTCCCCTCGCGTCACCCAGTATCTCTCCCATTCCCCACCCACTCCGTTTCTCTACCAGCACCTTTTTCACCCCACCCTCCCTTCCCTTCCCCGGAACCTCCTCTATCCCTACCCTCTACTCTTTCCCCCCAGTACATCTCCCATTCCATACTCCCTTTCCATCCCATAGAACCTCTCCTATCCCCACCTTACCATCCCGAACTCCAGTATCTTTGCCACCACCCACCTTCCCCTTCCATCCCCAGTACTTTACCCATCCCAGGCTCCCCTCCCATCCTACAGTACCACGTCTATCCCACACATCCCACAGGATCTTTGTTCCACCTTCTTCTACCCCTTCCAATATCTCTCCCACCCCTCCCTCTCCTCGTTCTTTTCGATAAGGTGGTTAGAGGAAAGAGAAAAGAGGTGGGACAGGAGAAGGAATAGTTTGAAATGCAAGGGAAAGTTGAAGTGTGTACACAATACGAAGTGTGTACAGGTGTAAAGTGTAATTGGGTGGTTACCTGGTAGACTGTTATCCCCAGTACCTCTCTCACCTTCCCCTCCCTCGCCCCCTCCCACATGTCCTAGTACCTCTCCTATCCCACCTCTCATCCCCTAGTACCTCTAACCCTCCCCCAACATAACCCCCCCCCCCCCCATGGAGGAAGACATGGCGGGCAGCGTTGCTCATTATAATTCAACAGCGATTAATAGTCACCTGTGCGGTTCCTTGCATATTTAAAC
>NC_092234.1:31786702-31841702 GCF_036320965.1 Panulirus ornatus | reverse complement strand
CTCACTCTCACAAACCCAACCTCCTTCACTCACCCACACGAAGACCCAAATACTCGAGCCACACACATACACCCACACACACACTCCTGGAAGCAACCAGCAGGTAGACCACATTATACCAGCTTTCACCTTAAGTCACACTCACACGACAGAGTGGAGCCTCCAGTCAGAATGTAGTTAACAGCTTCCTACGTCTCGAATCATTCTTAGCTTGCTTGTCAGGGGCGCTCCCAGTAGCCTTGTATTTTCTCTCCGTCAGCTCGACAGTCCGGGCTCTGTGTGCCTCCTCCTGGGTAATATCCGAGCCCAACGCACCCGCTCCACTCGGATACTCCGGGTCTTGTACCTGTACCTCCCCTCCTAGCTAACGTTATGGGTCGTCTATAACACCCGCTCCCAGGTAATATTTCTGGGTCCTTCACACCTACTCTGAGATAATGGTTCTCGTCGCTCTATACAACCACTTCAGGATAAAATTATAGCCCACGTAAGACCCGTCCTAATTAATATTGTCATCTTCAGCAAGGAAGTTCTAGAGGTCTGGAGCCGTTATTGGCAACTAAACGTTCCCTGTTCCTTTTAAGTGATATGCATTGAGCACATTGGCAACTAGCTAGTGAGCTCGTCCTACACCTGCACTTGACACTTCGACGCTAATGTTAACCATAGTCATAGTCATTACCCACCAAGTAATGATGATAATGATAGTAGTGATAATAATAATGATAATAGTGGTAATGATAATATAATCACATAATAATGATAATTATAATAATAATAATTATTATTATTATTATTATTATTATTATTATTATTATTATTATTAGTGGTAGTAGTAGTATCAGTAGTTGTATTACTTTATGTTTTATCATGTAAACTGCCGCCAAAGAATAAAGATCAACGCAGACGATGTGTTAACACAATTACAATGGTACTGGTTCCGTTACAGTCTGGCAATCGTTGGTGATGTTCACAGTGGTTGGGATGAAGGGGCTGTTCTTCCGGCCGTCAGTACTTTACGAGGTCGAGCGGGCTCAAAAATGTGGTCGAGGTGTCGAACTGCAACTTGGGGACGAGGGATCTATGGTGGCGCACGACCAAAGGGGTGTATGTGTGCAGTCAGTGGATCAAGGGTGACTGACCCCTGTGAGCTTGGGCGTTGGGGTTAAGGTGGTAATCCCTTCCTTCGGTCAGTCCACTTGCGGATCCGGCCAGTACACCTCCTTCCGTGGTATTTCACGTGGTGTGCATCAGTCAGTTGTCATGTGTGTTTTTCCTTCAGTCTGAGGCCTTTATATCAGTTTCAGGAACCAAGGTACATATAGTTTGTAGACTTGATCCAACGTACTATGAGCCACCGTGGTACAGTGGTCAGCATCGCTGTTAATGAATCTAGGGGTATGGGTGAGGGTACAGGTCCGAGCAGCTGGCTTACAGTTAACCCAGCTGCTCATTCTTCCTCTTGGGATGGCGTGGAGGAATGGGTACTTGGCTTACGTAAGCTGGGTAAGGTAGGCTACAGATAGGCCAGTCCTTGACGTGGACACCAGTGCCCGTGATTGCTGCACTGAAAGTGAACTTCACATGCATGACATGCTGGTCAGCCCCATACATGCATGACATGCTGGTCAGCCCCATACATGCATGACATGCTGGTCAGCCCCATACATGCATGACATGCTGGTCAGCCCCATACATGCATGACATGCTGGTCAGCCCCATACATGCATGACATGCTGGTCAGCCCCATACATGCATGACATGCTGGTCAGCCCCATACATGCATGACATGCTGGTCAGCCCCATACATGCATGACATGCTGGCCAGCCCCATACATGCATGACATGCTGGCCAGCCCCATACATGCATGACATGCTGGTCAGCCCCATACATGCATGACATGCTGGTCAGCCCCATACATGCATGACATGCTGGTCAGCCCCATACATGCATGACATGCTGGTCAGCCCCATACATGCATGACATGCTGGTCAGCCCCATACATGCATGACATGCTGGTCAGCCCCATACATGCATGACATGCTGGTCAGCCCCATACATGCATGACATGCTGGTCAGCCCCATACATGCATGACATGCTGGTCAGCCCCATACATGCATGACATGCTGGTCAGCCCCATACATGCATGACATGCTGGTCAGCCCCATACATGCATGACATGCTGGTCAGCCCCATACATGCATGACATGCTGGTCAGCCCCATACATGCATGACATGCTGGTCAGCCCCATACATGCATGACATGCTGGTCAGCCCCATACATGCATGACATGCTGGTCAGCCCCATACATGCATGACATGCTGGTCAGCCCCATACATGCATGACATGCTGGTCAGCCCCATACATGCATGACATGCTGGTCAGCCCCATACATGCATGACATGCTGGTCAGCCCCATACATGCATGACATGCTGGTCAGCCCCATACATGCATGACATGCTGGTCAGCCCCATACATGCATGACATGCTGGTCAGCCCCATACATGCATGACATGCTGGTCAGCCCCATACATGCATGACATGCTGGTCAGCCCCATACATGCATGACATGCTGGTCAGCCCCATACATGCATGACATGCTGGTCAGCCCCATACATGCATGACATGCTGGTCAGCCCCATACATGCATGACATGCTGGTCAGCCCCATACATGCATGACATGCTGGTCAGCCCCATACATGCATGACATGCTGGTCAGCCCCATACATGCATGACATGCTGGTCAGCCCCATACATGCATGACATGCTGGTCAGCCCCATACATGCATGACATGCTGGTCAGCCCCATACATGCATGACATGCTGGTCAGCCCCATACATGCATGACATGCTGGCCAGCCCCATACATGCATGACATGCTGGTCAGCCCCATACATGCATGACATGCTGGTCAGCCCCATACATGCATGACATGCTGGTCAGCCCCATACATGCATGACATGCTGGTCAGCCCCATACATGCATGACATGCTGGTCAGCCCCATACATGCATGACATGCTGGTCAGCCCCATACATGCATGACATGCTGGTCAGCCCCATACATGCATGACATGCTGGTCAGCCCCATACATGCATGACATGCTGGTCAGCCCCATACATGCATGACATGCTGGTCAGCCCCATACATGCATGACATGCTGGTCAGCCCCATACATGCATGACATGCTGGTCAGCCCCATACATGCATGACATGCTGGTCAGCCCCATACATGCATGACATGCTGGTCAGCCCCATACATGCATGACATGCTGGTCAGCCCCATACATGCATGACATGCTGGTCAGCCCCATACATGCATGACATGCTGGTCAGCCCCATACATGCATGACATGCTGGTCAGCCCCATACATGCATGACATGCTGGTCAGCCCCATACATGCATGACATGCTGGTCAGCCCCATACATGCATGACATGCTGGTCAGCCCCATACATGCATGACATGCTGGTCAGCCCCATACATGCATGACATGCTGGTCAGCCCCATACATGCATGACATGCTGGTCAGCCCCATACATGCATGACATGCTGGTCAGCCCCATACATGCATGACATGCTGGTCAGCCCCATACATGCATGACATGCTGGTCAGCCCCATACATGCATGACATGCTGGTCAGCCCCATACATGCATGACATGCTGGTCAGCCCCATACATGCATGACATGCTGGTCAGCCCCATACATGCATGACATGCTGGTCAGCCCCATACATGCATGACATGCTGGTCAGCCCCATACATGCATGACATGCTGGTCAGCCCCATACATGCATGACATGCTGGCCAGCCCCATACATGCATGACATGCTGGTCAGCCCCATACATGCATGACATGCTGGTCAGCCCCATACATGCATGACATGCTGGTCAGCCCCATACATGCATGACATGCTGGTCAGCCCCATACATGCATGACATGCTGGTCAGCCCCATACATGCATGACATGCTGGTCAGCCCCATACATGCATGACATGCTGGTCAGCCCCATACATGCATGACATGCTGGTCAGCCCCATACATGCATGACATGCTGGTCAGCCCCATACATGCATGACATGCTGGTCAGCCCCATACATGCATGACATGCTGGTCAGCCCCATACATGCATGACATGCTGGTCAGCCCCATACATGCATGACATGCTGGTCAGCCCCATACATGCATGACATGCTGGTCAGCCCCATACATGCATGACATGCTGGTCAGCCCCATACATGCATGACATGCTGGTCAGCCCCATACATGCATGACATGCTGGTCAGCCCCATACATGCATGACATGCTGGTCAGCCCCATACATGCATGACATGCTGGTCAGCCCCATACATGCATGACATGCTGGTCAGCCCCATACATGCATGACATGCTGGTCAGCCCCATACATGCATGACATGCTGGCCAGCCCCATACATGCATGACATGCTGGTCAGCCCCATACATGCATGACATGCTGGTCAGCCCCATACATGCATGACATGCTGGTCAGCCCCATACATGCATGACATGCTGGTCAGCCCCATACATGCATGACATGCTGGTCAGCCCCATACATGCATGACATGCTGGTCAGCCCCATACATGCATGACATGCTGGTCAGCCCCATACATGCATGACATGCTGGTCAGCCCCATACATGCATGACATGCTGGTCAGCCCCATACATGCATGACATGCTGGTCAGCCCCATACATGCATGACATGCTGGTCAGCCCCATACATGCATGACATGCTGGTCAGCCCCATACATGCATGACATGCTGGTCAGCCCCATACATGCATGACATGCTGGTCAGCCCCATACATGCATGACATGCTGGTCAGCCCCATACATGCATGACATGCTGGTCAGCCCCATACATGCATGACATGCTGGTCAGCCCCATACATGCATGACATGCTGGTCAGCCCCATACATGCATGACATGCTGGTCAGCCCCATACATGCATGACATGCTGGTCAGCCCCATACATGCATGACATGCTGGTCAGCCCCATACATGCATGACATGCTGGTCAGCCCCATACATGCATGACATGCTGGTCAGCCCCATACATGCATGACATGCTGGTCAGCCCCATACATGCATGACATGCTGGTCAGCCCCATACATGCATGACATGCTGGTCAGCCCCATACATGCATGACATGCTGGTCAGCCCCATACATGCATGACATGCTGGTCAGCCCCATACATGCATGACATGCTGGTCAGCCCCATACATGCATGACATGCTGGTCAGCCCCATACATGCATGACATGCTGGTCAGCCCCATACATGCATGACATGCTGGTCAGCCCCATACATGCATGACATGCTGGTCAGCCCCATACATGCATGACATGCTGGTCAGCCCCATACATGCATGACATGCTGGTCAGCCCCATACATGCATGACATGCTGGTCAGCCCCATACATGCATGACATGCTGGTCAGCCCCATACATGCATGACATGCTGGTCAGCCCCATACATGCATGACATGCTGGTCAGCCCCATACATGCATGACATGCTGGTCAGCCCCATACATGCATGACATGCTGGTCAGCCCCATACATGCATGACATGCTGGTCAGCCCCATACATGCATGACATGCTGGTCAGCCCCATACATGCATGACATGCTGGTCAGCCCCATACATGCATGACATGCTGGTCAGCCCCATACATGCATGACATGCTGGTCAGCCCCATACATGCATGACATGCTGGTCAGCCCCATACATGCATGACATGCTGGTCAGCCCCATACATGCATGACATGCTGGTCAGCCCCATACATGCATGACATGCTGGTCAGCCCCATACATGCATGACATGCTGGTCAGCCCCATACATGCATGACATGCTGGTCAGCCCCATACATGCATGACATGCTGGTCAGCCCCATACATGCATGACATGCTGGTCAGCCCCATACATGCATGACATGCTGGTCAGCCCCATACATGCATGACATGCTGGTCAGCCCCATACATGCATGACATGCTGGTCAGCCCCATACATGCATGACATGCTGGTCAGCCCCATACATGCATGACATGCTGGTCAGCCCCATACATGCATGACATGCTGGTCAGCCCCATACATGCATGACATGCTGGTCAGCCCCATACATGCATGACATGCTGGTCAGCCCCATACATGCATGACATGCTGGTCAGCCCCATACATGCATGACATGCTGGTCAGCCCCATACATGCATGACATGCTGGTCAGCCCCATACATGCATGACATGCTGGTCAGCCCCATACATGCATGACATGCTGGCCAGCCCCATACATGCATGACATGCTGGCCAGCCCCATACATGCATGACATGCTGGTCAGCCCCATACATGCATGACATGCTGGCCAGCCCCATACATGCATGACATGCTGGTCAGCCCCATACATGCATGACATGCTGGTCAGCCCCATACATGCATGACATGCTGGTTAGCCTCATACATGCATGACATGCTGGTCAGCCCCCATACATGCATGACATGCTGGTCAGCCCCATACATGCATGACATGCTGGCCAGCCCCATACATGCATGACATGCTGGTCAGCCCCATACATGCATGACATGTTGGCCAGCCCCATACATGCATGACATGCTGGTTAGCCTCATACATGCATGACATGCTGGTCAGCCCCATACATGCATGACATGCTAGTCAGCCCCATACATGCATGACATGCTGGTCAGCCCCATACATGCATGACATGCTGGTCAGCCCCATACATGCATGATATGCTGGCCAGCCCCATACATGCATGACATGCTGGTCAGCTATGAAAAGCAACTTGTTAAAGATAACATGCAGAAAGTGTATGTACTTTACGAAGTTTATATGTAGTTTACGAAGTGGTGGTAAAAACACTTTCACGCAGTATGTCTGGCCAGCACTGTTGTATGGGACAACGTATACCCAAGTGCCTTAAGTGATGCCCAGTGCCGTTAAGTATATGGTATTATTTACACATAGATTTATTACGAAGTGAATAAGTTTTAGTGTTAACGTATGTTGTATATTTATGTGTGTGTGTGTGTGTGTGTGTATGTGTGTGTGTGTGTGTGTGTGTGTGTGTGTGTGTGTGTGCGTGTGTGCGTGTTAGCTATAAACTATGGGTTGTTACACTTTTTTCCCCATGTCTTTTTAAACTCCAAACAGCCTGGGGCCAAGCCTGGGCTGCGGGGGAGTAGAAGACCCCCGACGACTTCATTGGATATTCACCAAATATACTTCATATACTTTATATACCTTACATACTTTATATACTTTATATACTCATATGATTTATATACCTGTGTAAATTTCACTCACATTAGCTAGTTACGAGGTGTGTGCTGACGTGTATGTGTCATGGTTTACGGAAGGTCGTCTTGACCTCCTGAAGGATAGATGTTGAAGGGCTTGAGAATAGAGCCATTGGCCCTCCTCCCCAGGGCACGTACTGGCTGACCCTCGACTCAGGGAATCCCAGGACACTCCCAGACCCAGTTGCCTTCTCTACCAGGTCATGGTGGCTGACCCTCAACACAGGGAATCCCAGGTCACACCCAGACCCATTCGCCCTCTCTTAACATGTCATACTGGCTGCCTCTTTACCAGGTCATATTGGCTGACTTTCGACATAGGCGATCCCCAGGTCACTCCCAGACCCAGTTGCCCTCCCTCTTAGGGCGTTTACTGGATGACCATCGACGCCTAGGATCCTAGGAGCACTCCCAGTCCCATCGGCCCCTCTAGTGCGCGTCCTGGAGGCCACCAGAGCCGGAGGTAGTGTCAAGTAAGGACTCCAGGTCACTCCGAGACCCATTAGCCCCCCCTCGCAGGACGTGTGTCCGTACATCCCCCACGTCACTGGCCTGTCACAAAGATTTATCCGCTATAAACGAGGTTTTATGCCCCTCATAACGGTCGTCTTAGCCGAGGCCATTGTGAGCCATAATTATAAGGATATTTTCTTTATTCTTCCCCCGCCATTGGATGCTCGGAAGAAAGTGACTCTTCGTTTTCTTTTTAAAAAAAATCCTTCATTACGTAATGAGGTGTTCAGGAAACTCGCTCTTCCTGCGAATAGATCACGTCTTAAGAAAAGAACAGCTTTGATGCCCTGTGGCATGGTTTTATATATATATATATATATATATATATATATATATATATATATATATATATATATATATATATATAATGTCAACTTTATCGCGTTGACAGTATAAACGCCCACTTGAATAGTTCCCAGGATGACAGTAGAATTCAGAACTAGGACTCCGTTTGATCAAGCAATTTATTCATTTGTTATTTTCTTTTCCATGCCTACCCGGCCTCGACTAAATATCAGAAATCAGACGCACTTACTCGTCAGGAGGAACCCGTCGTGCGCCGTCAGGCAGCGGGGTGTTGGAGGCGGGTCTCCGGCGAGGTTCTAGACAGGGGCATTACTCCCTTATTTCTTTCTCTTATCGAAAACTTGAACGCCCTTTTTTTTTTCTTGAACTTTTTTTTTTTTCTTATCTCCTTTTTTTTTTGTGTGTGTGTTGTGCAATCGAATCTCGGCCGTTACCTCACGTTTTCCCTTAGTTGCAGTTAATGAGTTTGCTCGGGAATTAAACATGGCTGTATTTTTACCCAGGAGAGGAGGCAGCAGCAGCAGCAGCAGCGGCTGGCTGGTCGGTCAGCCTCTCCTGCTACTTAAAGTGCTTACGTAAAACCACCACCACCACCACCTCCTCCTCCTTCCCCCTCCAAGGAGCCCCAATGAGTCTTTTGTCGCCGAGAGATTCTCTGATGCCGTCTCGCGGACCACCTCGAGTGACCGTGGGGTTTAGTCTAACGTATATCCCCCCCCCCCCATTCCTCCCCCCGTAGATGCCTGGCGTATACGTTCTTGCGTCTGTCGTACTTCTAGGGGACTTTGTGTTGTATCCTTAACCTCCCCCACCCCTTCCCCATAGATACCGTATACATACGTTCGTGTGTCTGTCCCACTCTTCTGGGGGACTTTGTATTCCCCCGTAGATTCCCGGCATATAAGTCCTTCCGTCTGTCCTCCTTCTGGGGTTACTTTGTATTTCACCCCCTCCTCCCCGTAGATGCCTGGTGTATACGTTCATGTGCCTGTCCTGCTTCTGAGGGACGTTGTATCTCCCCCTACCCTCAACCCGTAGATGCGTAACATCTACATTCTTGCGTCTGTCCGGAGGGTGAGGGAGTGAGGAGGGGGGTGTCTGTGTCCGTCTTGTTCGCCGTCGTCCCCTTGATGCGTCCACGATCGTGTCTGTTCGTGTGCGGAGCTGTGTGCCCATCAAGTCGTGTAAATATCGCTATCGTAAGGAATCATTAACAAGGCACCGGGTTGTCAATGCCATGATTGATGACTGAATAAGGGCCAGGGCGTCGCGTCACCCGTCCACCCTCCCTCCCTCCCGCCCGCCCGCTCGCGTCGACTTTACCCTTCCCGAAGTGACGCACGCACGAACACCTCTGGGAAAAGAGGCCTACGAAAGGGAGCTGAACCTGTCCAGAACGTTATGAAACGCGAAACTTTATGAAGGAGAGAGAGAGAGAAAAAAAAAAGACAGAAAGTAAGCCAGAGAGGGAAAGTGTAAATAGATGGGAAAAAGGGGAAGAATTGTGATAGATGTAACGGGTACACAGGGAATCCATGGGGATGGGGGAGGGGGGGATTGATATTGTGTGTCTGTGTGTGTGTGTGTGTAGAGCCATCGGTGCTACCGGATTCAGCCTGCACGAGTTTACACCGCGAGTGAAAAGTCACTTTTGATGAGGCTATATATCACTGGTTGTACAATCTCGTCGTAGAACTTCTCACTCCAATGGAGTCCACATTTCCCCTGCAGTGGAAGTAGCGCTGCCTTGAACTGGAAGAGCTTTTAGAAAGAGGTCTTGGGTAACACCAGGAGTGTTTCACAGGAACTGGTCCTGTGGTGATTAGGATAGGTGATGGTGGGGGAAAAGAGGGAAAAGTGGTGAAGAAGAAGGAGGAGGAGGAAGGAGGGGGAGGAAAAAGGAAATAAGAGTGAAATTGAAAGGTAGAAGTTGATGACGATTACAAGAAGGAGAAAGAGTGTGATAGTGGTATATGTTGGTTATGGGTGAAGATGGTTCCCATGAGTGAACAAACGAGATGAGTACAGTGACCATACTCATCATGAATACCGCGGATACAAAAAAAGTTATGTTTGTTGAAGACTTGGATCATTAAGACGTCAGCAGCCATCTCATCAGTCCAGCGAGGACGGCTCTAGGGCTCAGCCCTTGACCCGAACTTGCATCGGTGATGCCAACATTCAGGTGGTGTGGAGACTGATCACGTTCGTTCCGATGATAGACTCACACGGCTTGGTAGACATGCCTGGGTCAAGTCCAGGCCAGACCCGCGTGGTTCACCCGTTCAGAGCCAGTTTGACGTGGAACACATGCATGATACAGTCTGGGGTCAACAACGGTGCCGGTGCCTGCAGGGAAAGTAGGCGCTGAAACATGGCAATTGGTAGAACATCTGAAGCCCTTGAGAGAAGACCTGAAACACTCGGGAAAAACTCCCGAAATACTTGGAAAACACTTGAAGCATTGGAAGAAAAAATTAAATACTCAGAAAAACACGGAAAACACTTGAAGTGTTAAAAGATGAAATATACTCAGGAAAACACCTGATCACAAAAACTAATAAATTACAAAGGAAAACAGCTATAGCACTCAAAAACAAATGAAGCACCCAGGAAAACAGCTATAGCACTCAAAAACAAATGAAGCACCCAGGAAAACAGCTATAGCACTCAAAAACAAATGAAGCACCCAGGAAAACAGCTATAGCACTCATAAACAAATGATGCACCCAGGAAAACATCTGAATCACAGGAAAACAAAGGAAGCACTCAGGAAAACACCTGAACCACAGAGAAAAACAAATGAAGCACTCAGGGAAAGACTCGAAGTACTTCGATGAAACACACAAGTGGCAGAACGTCTCCTCCAGTCACCTGTGGCAGTAAAGCAACAATGGCAGTCAGTATGTCTGATGCTGGTGCTGCCACCACTGTCCGTCAGGGGTTATTAGTGTGTGTGTGTGTGTGTGTGTGTGTGCACTGTAAATTTGTTGAGTTTACAAGTAGGCTCTGTAAAATAGATGATAATAGATAGATACAGTGATTGATTAATAGAGAGAGAGAGAGAGAGAGAGAGAGAGAGAGAGAGAGAGAGAGAGAGAGAGAGAGAGAGAGATGCACATTTCATGGTTGAACAAAAAAAAATCAAACTTCCTATTTACCCGTTTATACCGTTTGATCAAGTAGTATTCTATTATCCTGAAAGAGATTCTCTCTCTCTCTCTCTCTCTCTCTCTCTCTCTCTCTCTCTCTCTCTCTCTCTCTCTCTCTCTCTCTCTCTCCACTGCTTCCTTATCCTTGCTCTTAACATCCAACTTAATCCCCTACACAGTCACTCACTCGCATCCTAATGCGCTTACTCTCTCTCTCTCTCTCTCTCTCTCTCTCTCTCTCTCTCTCTCTCTCTCTCTCTCTCTCTCTCTCTCTCTCTCTCTCTCTGCATGTACTATACCTCTACACACGCACTGGGCATAACGATACGATTCCCAAACTGTCGGCTACGTCAAATCTTCCTCAGTGGGGATGTAGGATCATGGGAGGCATTACGTAGACTCTGCTTTTAAGACGAGTGGGACCATATGACACATATACAGTAGCCAGGTGAATATGGATCATTCTGTGTCTGTTGCACACATAGAGAAAGAAATAGATTTGCTTACAGCATCCTCCGAGCACACACACACACACACACACACACACACACACACGTGTGTTACCGCCCCATGAATCGTCATGGGCCATCCCGGGCCGGACCCGCATGGGTTCGAATCCTGGGCGTGGCCGTCGGCCTACGCCCATCCCAGGTGTTCATCGTCTCCTCGGGACAGGTCGATAATTGGATACGTGGCATAGACTTGTGTGTGTGTGTTTGTGTGTGTGTGTGTCTGTGTGTGTGTGTGTGTGTGTGTGTGTGTGTGCGTGCGTGCGTGCTTACATACATAAGAGTAAAGACGTGGTATAACTAAACAAGGTTAAGAAACGGATTAACACGAGTGTAAAACTCTCTCCTTGTAGCACACAAATATTGATATCACACACACACACACACACACACACACACACACACACACACACACATTAATACTAGTTACTACTGCCTCTCTCTCTCTCTCTCTCTCTCTCTCTCTCTCTCTCTCTCTCTCTCTCTCTCTCCCCGTTATGTAGTTCCTCAACTGTGTATTTTCAGCCGAATGGCTGATTAATTGAAAAAAAAACGTTCTTCATTTATTCATTTGTGGATCTATTAACACACAAACACACTACAAAGAAAGGAGGAAAAGAGACAGGTGATAATCAGCGAAGCAGAGACAAGGGAGATAACGAATCATTGCAAGAAAAAGTATTAGACACGGTCATGTAAATAAGGGTGTAGTGAAATGTAGGTCAGGGAAGGTTGGGTTGCGTGGATGTCCTCATTAACGAGAGAGAGAGAGAGAGAGAGAGAGAGAGAGAGAGAGAGAGAGAGAGAGAGAGAGAGAGAGAGAGTGTGTGTGTTGACGGTGAAGCAAAGGTGGAACGAAGAGAATACGATAAGGGGCGTGGGTACTGTGCTGAGGGTTAGTGGGGGAGACATAGGGTCAGAGAGCATCACCGGGACGGAGACAAGAGAGTGTTTCTGGATGATCAGATTGGCTGACGTAAGGTACGAGATGAGGAAGGAGAGGTGTGATAACGCCTTGTGCAGTATAGGAAGCGAGGAAGACACAGAGTGAAGTGTGAGTTACACGAAGGAAACTCCTTCCCTGAAGACATCGTGTGAGAGGAAGACAATCGATGGAGAAGTGAAATTATGTGTATTGACGATTACCATGATTAATGTAAGGGAAGAAAACGACATCAGAATGCAGGAAAAAACGGAGGGAGGAGGAGGATGATGATTAATGAAGTGAGAGAGAGAGAGAGAGAGAGAGAGAGAGAGAGAGAGAGAGAGAGAGAGAGAGAGAGAGAGAGAGAGAAGGGGGAAGATAAAGATTAGTCGAATGAAGATAGAGGAAGGAGGAAGAAGGAGGAGATGAAGATAATGAATAGACAAATGGATAGATAGATAGATAGATAGATAGAGAGAGAGAGAGAGAGAGAGAGAGAGAGAGAGAGAGAGAGAGAGAGAGAGAGAGAGGAGGTCGGGAGGAGGGATAAAGCCAAGCTGGCCGTAAGACGCCATTAGAGAAAGGCAACTTTATACCACCAGGGCGGAGGCCGACACACAAATATAGTCCCAAGTTTCACTATTAAAGACGAGTTAGCTCTCCTCTGGCCTCTCACTCTCGCGCACGTTCCCTGGACATCAGTTTCATTCTGCCTGGGTTATCTACGGATGTCATTTGGGAAATGTATTTTGGCTTTAAATGGATACAAAAGGGGCTGATGGCTCAGTGGGGATGTGTGTGTGTGCGTGTGTGTGTGTGTGTGTGTGTGTGTGTGTGTGTGTGTGTGTGTGTGTGTGCTAAGGGGGGGGGGGATGTATGTGTATGAGAAGGAATGGAGGATGTATGGGTTTGGTGTTTGTGTGTGTGTGGGTGATGTATGTGGATGGGGGTGTGTGTGCGTTTGTGTGAGTAGGGAGAATGGTTGTAGGAGGGACATACGTGTGTGTGTGTGTGTATGGGGATGGGTTGGTGTTGCTTGTTTTGTGTAAGGGATGAGTTTGTTCTTTGTGTAGGGGGGAACGGGTGCGTGTTCGTTTGTGTGTGAGGGATGTTGTGTATGGGAGGGGACTGTGAATTTTTTCAAGGGGGTTTTGGGGAAGCCATTGTCAATGGTTGATTGGTTCTGTGATACTCTGGACGTATCTTTTCCTTCAGCAAAATGTTTGTCCATAAGACACGACCACTGTGTCTTGGCCAGCTCAACGTGGAACCAGAAGTCGTACGTTTTAACTTCTGTCTCCTTACATAATGCACCTGGCAGAGGCATTAGGGTTGCACAGCTCATCTTGAACAATAAAACATTTTTTTCAATAGCCCTCATTTGAATAATGATAATAATGATAGTGATAATGATCAATGGAAGTACGATTTTTACGTTTATTTTCAGCTCGTCATTACCAAAGCTGTCCTCGACTCCTGACGAAGAAAAGGTTAGACCTCGACTCCTGACGAAGGAGAAAAGGCTAGACAGTCAGTGACTCCTGACGAGGAAAAGGCCAAAAGCGAGACGTGTGTCGTGACGGAGAAAAGGCCAAAGACACAGTCTCTCCTAACGAAGAGAAGGCCAGACATACAGTGAACCCTCCTTCCTCGTGGTTTTATAACAGCTAGAAATTAGGAATATTGTCCTCGTAAGAATAAAAAATTCCTCAAGAGAACCACTCGGGTCTCCTCTCTCCCAGGCTCGGGAAAACAACAATTAGAGAGATAAAAACATGGGCCAAGTGCCTACGTGGAATGTGAACAGTCACGGCGAATTTGTAAGTATTCAATAAGTTAATTTACGACTGGGCCCCCCTGCTGTCCTTTAAACCCGAGTCGAGCTATACGCGTTAATACCACCCGCCCGAAAGGACCAGCCCTACACACGCACGCGCGCGCGCACACACACACACACACACACACACACACACACACACACACACACACACACACACACACTCTCGCTCCTCCACCCACGGCCCATCGCTAAATACCACTCGCTTAATGAGCGGAAATGGAGGAACTCGCTCATGGAACTTAAGGTGGTCGGGGGTAGATGGGAGTGAGGTGGGGACGGATGTATGTGGATGTTTTTGGGGGTGGGGGTTAGCTAGCGTTGGGTGGTGGACGGTCGGGGAGGGTCAGGTTAGACGCTGGAGTTGGCAACACATGGCTCTCTCTCTCTCTCTCTCTCTCTCTCTCTCTCTCTCCAACACACACCCTAGGCTGGAATGTTATGGTGGGGATGGTGATGGTCGTGTACTGGTTAGGGATGTTGGATGGTGAAGATGGTGATGCTGGAGTGGTGGTGTTGGTGGTGGTGCAGGGGATGTTAGTGTTGGTGAGGAGTGGGGCATGCCGGAATGTTGGTGGCGGCAGTGCTGGAGATGTTGGTGGTGGTGGTGATGTTGAGGAAGATGGTGTCGGATGTGGTTGCTCATGTCGTTTCTCGTATGTCCACTGCTGATGTAGACGGCAAGGTGAACCTTCACAAGTAAGTTCAACTGTTGTACCACAGGCGGAGTGGGTTGACCAAATGCTTATCACATGGGTACAAAAGATGTGTGTGTGTGTGTGTGTGTGTGTGTGTGTGTGTGTGTGTGTGTGATGGATCCTTTATATGGTTATTTGTGTCTATGTCTGGTGATGGCGAGTGTCGCTGGTGATGTGTGTGTGTGTGTGTGTGTGTGTGTGGCTAGTTGTGGTTGGTAGTGTATTGTGTGTGATTGATGATATGGCAGACAGGGGATAGGGGAGAGAGAATACAGCCCACGTATTCCCTGCGTGTCGTAGAAGGCGACCAAGAGGGGCGGGAGTGGGGAGTGGGGGGGGGGGGGGTATGGAAATCCTCCCTTCCTGTATTACTCTGCAAAAGAAGGCAAAGAGGAAAGAGTCAAGTGAGGATCATTTATCCTCTAAGGCTCAGAGATCTGTTCTGGTGTTCTGTATGCTCACATGGGAAACAGCAAAGATGTATGGAAGTTTATATATGTGTGTGTGTATATATATATATATATATATATATATATATATATATATATATATATATATATATATATATATATATATGCACCGTGTGTGTGTGTGTGTGTGTGGTTGTGATTGTATTATGTAACTCCTCCTTACTCTCCAGTTGTCAGTGTGACGGTGGTGTTACCCACAGGCGTGACCACCGTCAACCACCACCATAACAACCACACCTGTCATTTCCCTCGCCAACCGCAATTACCAGAGCTGCCATTACCCCACCAGCATCAGCGAACTGCTGACGGAGTTGACGCCTCTGCCCTGCAAGCGCCATCGTCGTCTGCAGCCTCACCACAGTGCACACGTCACCACCATCGTCGTCTGCAGCCTCACCACAGTACACACGTCACCACCATCGTCGTCTGCAGCCTCACCACAGTGCACACGTCACCACCATCGTCGTCTGCAGCCTCACCACAGTACACACGTCACCACCATCGCCGTCTGCAGCCTCACCACAGTACACACGTCACCACCATTGTCGTCTGCAACCTCACCACAGTGCACACGTCACCACCATCGTCGTCTGCAGCCTCACCACAGTGCACACGTCACCACCATCGTCGTCTGCAGCCTCACCACAGTACACACGTCACCACCATTGTCGTCTGCAGCCTCACCACAGTGCACACGTCACCACCATCGTCGTCTGCAGCCTCACCACAGTGCACACGTCACCACCATCGTCGTCTGCAGCCTCACCACAGTGCACACGTCACCACCATCGTCGTCTGCAGCCTCACCACAGTACACACGTCACCACCATCGCTACTAGAGCAATCACTGAGAACACATGGGATGGCTGCCTTCATGCCAAGCAATCGTTGTGGTAATGTTGAAAGGTCCCCCCTCTCCCCCCCCCCCTCTGTCTCTCTCTCTCTCTCTCTCTCTCTCTCTCTCTCTCTCTCTCTCTCTCTCTGTCTCTCTCTATGCTGTTGGTCGCCAGGATTGCAGGAGCTCGTACCACATTTACCACAATCATCGTCATATCCGTGAACCCTCCTCACTCGTGCACCTTCCCAACTCGAAAATGTACCACCACCACACACACCACTGGTACCAGCTACCACCACTACCACCACCACTAGTTTGGACACACATCACCCTACCACCACAAATCACTCACCATCACCCACACGGTAACCAAACACTACCATTACTCCCGCTCTATACCACCACACCACCGCTACCGCATCCTGCACATTCCAACCTACCACCAACCCTGCCACCAGTTATCCACACTATGACCCACCACCGCCACCACCATTATCTCTACCACCCGTTATCCACACTTCGACCCATTACTCCTATTACCACCACCATTATCCCTACCACCCATTATACATACTACGGCCCATTATTGCAGTCACCACCCCCCCTCCCTCCCCTGTTATTGCTACTACCCATTACCCACATTACCGCCCATTGCTACTACTACTACCACCACCGCTGCCACCACTAACCAGCCAGCCATCCCTACCATCAAGTAAACCAACACCACACCACTCCCCGGCACAAAGCCGTAATAAACCTCCCACAAGATTAATTAACAATGGGCCACACTAAGATGTTTGACAGTAGCTCGCCAGATACCGCCGACACCGAGCCACAAACAGAAATATTCATCGCGCAAGAAGAATGGCGAAGTTACCCCCGGTGGCCGGCACAATATTGTGAATGAGCCAGGATATACAGCCCAGGGTAGAGACGGCCATCTTGCTGCCCCTGGATCTCCCGGGTTATCTCGATGTCTTCTGTGAGGCGTAACTCATCTCTCTGTGGCCCGGCTGCTCAGGGGTGGGCAGAGAAGAGAGAGAGAGAGAGAGAGAGAGAGAGAGAGAGAGAGAGAGAGAGAGAGAGAGAGAGAGAGGGGAATACACCTGCGGATACATACACATGGTGTTTTTTGACTCTGGGGTCCTGGAAGAATATTGCAGAGTCTTGGTAAAAGTCGGCGTCTACGTATGACATGTGCAAACATTTTTTTACGTAGTAGCCTTGTTTATTCGCGAAGAATTTGGAGGGCAAGTAAAACACACACACACACACACACACACACACACACACACACACACACACACACACAGTGAAGTGAGTGATTAAATTGTGATTGTAGACAACATACACAGGATTCGAAAAGTTATGTGATGGTAGACAATGTTCAAAAGATGGAGGGGCCCCACGAGTGTAGAAGGTCCCCGTGCAGTACAAAAAGATAAAGAAAGATAAGAAATCACACAACTTCAGCTTGGGATGTGTATGTGTGTATACGTAAGGTAAAGATGTGGTTACGTATATACATAAGACATTACGAGACGAAGTAACACAAGTGTCTACCCCCGCAACACACCAGTGGTGATCACGTGTGTAGTATGGAATCTTAGGTTCGAGAATTCTTTATCTCAGATTATTCCCTGTGTGACTAATTTCCATGAAGGGGGCTTTTTTTTCTCCCATTAACACACACACACACACACACACACACATATATATATATATATATATATATATATATATATATATATATATATATATATATATATATATATATATATATATTTATATATGTGTATGTGTTGTTAGAAGCAGTGAAAAGTTTTTGTCGAGGATGTATGGCATGTGTACGTGTAGGAAGAGAGGAAAGTGATTGGTTCTCAGTGAATGTAGGTCTGCGACAGGGGTGTGTGATGTCTCCATGGTTGTTTAATTTGTTTATGGATGGGGTTGTTAGGGAGGTGAATGCAAGAGTTTTGGAAAGAGGGGCAAGTATGCAGTCTGTTGTGGATGAGAGAGCTTGGGAGGTGAGTCAGTTGTTGTTCGCTGGTGATACAGCGCTGGTGGCTGATTCATGTGAGAAACTGCAGAAGCTGGTGACTGAGTTTGGTAAAGTGTGTGAAAGAAGAAAGTTGAGAGTATATGTGAATAAGAGCAAAGTTATTAGATACAGTAGGGTTGAGGGTCAAGTCAATTGGGAGGTAAGTTTGAATGGAGAAAAACTGGAGGAAGTGAAGTGTTTTAGATATCTGGGAGTGGATTTGGCAGCGGATGGAACCATGGAAGCGGAAGTGAATCATAGGGTGGGGGAGGGGGCGAAAATTCTGGGAGCCTTGAAGAATGTGTGGAAGTCGAGAACATTATCTCGGAAAGCAAAAATGGGTATGTTTGAAGGAATAGTGGTTCCAACAATGTTGTATGGTTGCGAGGCGTGGACTGTGGATAGAGTTGTGCGCAGGAGGATGGATGTGCTGGAAATGAGATGTTTGAGGACAATGTGTGGTGTGAGGTGGTTTGATCGAGTAAGTAACGTAAGGGTAAGAGAGATGTGTGGAAATAAAAAGAGCGTGGTTGAGAGAGCAGAAGAGGGTGTTTTGAAATGGTTTGGTCACATGGAGAGAATGAGTGAGGAAAGATTGACCAAGAGGATATACGTGTCGGAGGTGGAGGGAACGAGGAGAAGGGGGAGACCAAATTGGAGGTGGAAAGATGGAGTGAAAAAGATTTTGTGTGATCGGGGCCTGAACATGCAGGAGGGTGAAAGGAGGGCAAGGAATAGAGTGAATTGGAGCGATGTGGTATACCGGGGTTGACGTGCTGTCAGTGGATTGAATCAAGGCATGTGAAGCGTCTGGGGTAAACCATGGAAAGCTGTGCAGGTATGTATATTTGCGTGTGTGGACGTATGTATATACATGTGTATGGGGGTGGGTTGGGCCATTTCTTTCGTCTGTTTCCTTGCGCTACCTCGCAAACGCGGGAGACAGCGACAAAGTATAATAAAAAAAAATAAAAAATATAAATATATATATATATATATATATATATATATATATATATATATATATATATATATATATATATATATATATATATTAGCCTGAGCCAGGTACCCATTTTATCTACCAACCCTTGGGATGGATGAACAGCTGGGTTGACTGTGGACCGACTACTGCAACCAGAATTCGAACCTGAGCGCTCGACGCTTGGCTGACCCGTGAATACGTCACGGTCAGGAACGCTAACCGCTACACCACGGCAATTGATAAATGGTAGTTTAGCTGTCAGTGCTATACAGTCTCGTCCAGGGCGGTTGAAGCCATGGGAATACAGAAAATAGATACGTCATTGTTTGTTTTCTTTTATGTTCTCGTTCTTATAGAACATATGAATTTAGGGAGAGGTGCTGGTGAGAGAGAGAACGGAAGAGGGGGAAGAATGATAGATTGACACATCGATAGATAGCTAGGTAGGTAGGGAGAGAGAGAGAGAGAGAGAGAGAGAGAGGTGGTGGTGGGGTAGGGGCATGTAGAATGTGTCTGATGCCCCCCCCTACCCCTTCCCCCAACTCCCACCATAATTCTAGCGTTCGCGTTACAACCCGGATTTAGTTGACGCTAGAATACCTAAATGCTCGGGACCTGAAATACTGGTGTAAATCTGTTTTGGAGTCGCTTCTATAATTAGGTTGATTCTGACTGGGCTCGCGAGCCAGTTGGAGGCTGTGTGTCATGTCGATAAGGAAGGAGTAGGCCTGTTCTGACCTGATGTATACATATATAGGGAGGTAGATGGGCCTACCTGGCATGTAGGGAGGTAGATGGGCCTACCTGTCCTGTAGAGAGGTAGATGGGCCTACCTGTCCTGTAGGGAGGTAGATGGGCCTACCTGTCCTGTAGAGAGGTAGATGGGCCTACCTGGCATGTAGGGAGGTAGATGGGCCTACTTGGCATGTAGGAAGGTAGATGGGCCTACCTGGCATGTAGGGAGGTAGATGGGCCTACCTGCCATGTAGGAAAGTAGATGGGCCTACCTGGCATGTAGGGAGGTAGATGGGCCTACCTGTCCTGTAGAGAGGTAGATGGGCCTACCTGGCATGTAGGGAGGTAGATGGGCCTACCTGTCCTGTAGAGAGGTAGATGGGCCTACCTGGCATGTAGGGAGGTAGATGGGCCTACCTGTCCTGTAGAGAGGTAGATGGGCCTACCTGGCATGTAGGGAGGTAGATGGGCCTACCTGTTATGTAGGAAGGTAGATGGGCCTACCTGGCATGTAGGGAGGTAGATGGGCCTACCTGGCATGTAGGGAGGTAGATGGGCCTACCTGGCATGTAGGGAGGTAGATGGGTCTACCTGGCATGTAGGGAGGTAGATGGGTCTACCTGGCCTGTAAGGAAGTAGGCAGGTGGGCGAACATAGCCCTCTAAGGGAGCTAGGTAAGTGGGCCAGCTTTTGGCCTGTAGGGAGGTGGGTAGATGGGCCAGCCTGGCCTACTGTAGGGAGGCGTGGCGGGTGAAGCCAGCCTGGCCACTTAGTAGTAGAGGCTGAAGTAGAAAATGAGAAGGCAGAGTAACAGGAGATGAGGGAGAGGACGAGGAAACAAAATGAGAGAGAGAGAGAGAGAGAGAGAGAGAGAGAGAGAGAGAGAGAGAGAGAGAGAGAGAGAGAGAGAGAGAGATTTATACATACCACCCTAGACAATGCACACCTACGAAATGGTCATAAAATAACAAAGGATAAGAGGAAGATGGATGCCCGGGAATCAATGGGTGGCCGTGAATGCGAAAATCACAGCGGCCCATCCTCACTACTATGGGGACCGCCCCCCCCCCCTCCAAAGATATTAATGGCCCACCGGCATTAAGACCTACTTGTTTTGGTTGGTCATTCTGCTCCCACCTGGGCCGTCCGCGGACCGCACAAAGGGGCGGACCAGCGAGAGAGAGGCCAGAGAGACACAGACCAAAGGGAGACCGAGGGGTCTATGACTCACAGAATGGTCTTCTATACCGAAGCCAAATCGGTCTTTATATGTATACAAGTATTTTTTTTTCTTTTTCCTCTCCCAGAGGAAGTGTTTATTGTACGGGTCGGGTACTTTTAACCTACCTGGCCGAGAGGAGCAGTGGCCAAGTGGGACTGTGACGGGATGGAACAGTGGTTGAGCGGAACAGTGGCGGAGGGGAAGAGTAGCCAACTGAATTGTGGTCGAGTGGAACAGAGGCTGTGTACTAAAGAGCCAAGTGGAACGGTGGTCGAGCGAAGAATCGGCTGAGTGAAACAGGAGCCGAGTGAAATAGTGGCTAAGTGGAACAGCGGGCGAGTGGAACAGTAGAACAGTTGCCCAGTGGAATGGAATGGCGGGCCAAGTGGAAAAGTAGCTAAGGAGATCGATGAAGTAGTGGTTAAGTTGAGCACTTGCTGTATGGGACAGTGGCTGAGTGGAAATGAGTGGAATAGAGGCCGCATGGAACAGAAGTTGAGTGGAACAGTGGCGAAATGGAACAATGGCTAAGTGAAACTGGCTCAGTAGAATAATGGCCGCATGGAACGGTGGATGAGTAGAGCAGTGGCCAGATGGAACAGTAGTCGGTTGGGAGAGCAGCCGATTAGAGTACTGGCCAAGTGGAACAGAAGTCGGGTGGAACAGCAGACGAATGAGGGAGGGAGTAGCTGAGTGGAACTGTGACCAATTTTTGCGTTCATTGTCGATTTAAAAGTCAAGATATTGCAGAGCCTTTGTGCGTAGATGAATTCTCTTCTTTTCTTTTTCTATTTTTGAGAAACTGGTGTGAATTATTTACCTCGTGTGACAGCTAGAGGGGACGATGCTCAGGCCTGGAGATGTTTGCTAAGGATGTGTTCATAAATCTGGCTTGCAGTGGGAGGAGGAGGAGGAGGGTTGTAGGGTGAGAATCTTCATGGCAGCTTGTGTGAATTATTTTTCAGTTGATTTTCGAGAAAGAAAATAATGTATATGAATGTGATAATATTATTATTCATAAGCGCTGTGGCAGGTGAAGAGACGAGTCCATTCTATTTTCAGAGTTACCGATAGGTTGATAGGAATTTGAGAGATACACTTGGAGATAAGCGTGTTATATAGTCCTTTAGGTCTGCTGGTGTCTGGCTTTCCCTTGTGTTGTCCTCTAGCAGATAACCACGTCATAGACCATCGGAATCTCGCGTAACGTGGCTTTTTCATGTCCCCTCATGACAGACAGGCAATAGTTCATGACCGAATAGCTAATAAGGCACCATATCGCCGTCTGCTATGTTAACAGCAAATTTGTTTTAACTTTTTTTCTTAACCCTGCTCTGATCTGTTGTAGGAGGAGAGGTATACTTCCAGTGGTATATTACATTGTATGTACTCACAGTAAACCATCTTGGACATAGATTCAGTGGTAACATAGATATCTTTCACTGTTAGTTATAGCTACTCTCTCATTATATGAATAGATTTTTATGAGCTAAAAGTGTTTGCAAGTATGATAAGTCTCCACCTCAACGCCAGGTATCACAGTTCGTAGTGACATGATATCTGTGAACAGCCAACACGACGTTAGATTCAGGTAATAACCAGAACTCGTCAATTATTTTTTTTTTTCCTTCCCCTCATAGTTTATCCTTCGCTGCTCTCTTTTGACCTCACAGACCAGTCATTAAGTCACCCCGGGCCACCTGCGTATCGTAAAGTCTCTGTCTGTACGGGCGTATAGCTTACCTGAGCCGCGTAGTTGCTAGTGACGTCCCTTCACACAAGGGGACGGATGCCACAGAGCCTGTGTGACCCACAGCTCCCCGCGTGGTTTGGTTTAAGGGATCGCCCCGACCCTCCAGGTGACCTGCGACCGTGCGGGAGGTGGCATGAGGCTTGGGCCAAGACTCCCGGATCATAGAGAGGTTTCCGAGGCTTCCGTTAAGGGTTTCCACCTGAGGCTTCTGTGGGAGGATGGCCCTCAGCGGTAGACGGGTCAGATCATTTGCTTACCCAGTCTGGACTTAACTCGGCTTAACGCTCAAAATGACTGCCACTTTAATCGTGTCCCTTTGACCGCACCTGCTCCACGAGTGGGCGCCCTCCACGACTGGCTCGCTAGGGTGAACGACTTGTCCAATATGGAGGGCGACATCTGGCTCAAGAGGGAGAGGGAGGGAGTGGGGAGGTTAAACGAGACTTGAGAACTTAAAAGAACTTAGACAAGGGGCATTTGCATATGGGATTCTTTCGTAAGTCTGAGTGTTCTCGGTGTTGAAAGGTGGCTGTCTGCTGGCTGGCTGGTGCGGTTCTAAGGGGATTTGTCTCCCATGAAGTCTTGCTTTGTGCCTTGGAGAACATAGCTACGTGTAGTGTATCGTTGCCAGATGGGGCACAGGTCTGTAAATTTTGTAGCATGACGTATTTTTAATGGAATATATATATATATATATATATATATATATATATATATATATATATATATATATATATATATGAAATATCATTATTGTGTTACAGTTTTAAAGCCGCGCTACAGTCAGTAGCAGGAATATGGTGGACTCCTTTGGATTAAGAAGTTCGTTGAGATTATACTCCGACGATATATCTTCACCAAATGTGACAATATATAATTGTAGGTGTATATATATATATATATATATATATATATATATATATATATATATATATATATATATATATATATATATATATATATATATTATTTCCATGCATATATAGTGACTTTTAATGTGCTGTTGTCTTCTAAACGACTCCAGGCATATTCCAGAAACTTAAACTCTTGAGCTTGCAAGAAAAACGAAGGTAAATAATCTTTGCTTTGACTGAAGTAGCCTCTTGGGTAGCTGAAGTTGTTAGCTCTCCTTCCGCTGGTCTTTGATGTAACGAAAGTGGTCTTTCTTTTTTTTTTCGATAGTCTCTGTTTTAGGTAGTCCCTGTTTGTAGTCTAGGCTGTTTTAGGTAGTCCCTGTTTATGGTCTAGTCTCTGTTTAGGTAGTCCCTGTTTATAGTCTAGTCTCTGTTTAGTTAGTACCTGTTTATGGTCTAGTCTCTGATTAGGTAGTACCTGTTTATAGTCTAGTCTCTGTTTAGGTAATCCCTGTTTATAGTCTAGTCTCTGTTTAGGTAGTCCCTGTTTATAGTCTAGTCTCTGTTTAGGTAGTACCTGTTTTAGGTAGTTTTGTGTCTGTTTAGTTAGTCCCTTTTTATAGCTAGTCTATGTTTTAGCCGCGAGAGTCTTAGTCTGATAGAATTACCCCCTTCTTCGTCAGATGAGTCTTTACCTGAGTTATCTTTGGATCTAAAAAGTCAATTGATGTATTCTCTAATCCAAGAAATGCAAAGACCTCTTTCTTTTCTTTTGTATAGTGACCGAAATGGCACGAGGATTAGGTGGTGCTCCAACTAGAGCCCTCTCTCGCGTATAAAATTAAATAGAGAGTAAGGGAAGCAATAACAAATGAAATCAGGTCTCCAAATGTATTTTGTAGACCTGAGTCTATAAGATCAAGAATGGTTATATGAAGAGAGAAAGATGAAGGAAGGGAGAGAATTCTCACAGCTTCGCCATTCGAGAAAAGACGGGGGAATTATAGCGAGGGGTTTGGTTTCAGAGGTGTAGGGGGTTTCTGAAAATCTTTCCTTCAATTGTTATCTCACTGTTTCTTCTTTGAGAGTTTTTGTTATTGTGATGATAAACCCAGTATCCTGACAGCAGTATTGTGGGTCATGGACGTGAGTGTTACACGAAGGGGAGCATCTGATGAATGAAATCGACAATCTTCTAACCAAAATAATAGTGTCGGAAAAAGAGCTGAACTATAGTGATTCCATCTACTTATGGTCGTTATAATTTGGTCATGGTGGTGAAGATGAGTTAATGGTCCCCTTGAATTCTGCTGTTGTATGCACACTTTTGTCTTGCCTTATCCCTCGTGGGGTTCGAGGTAACCACACACTTTCACACCCGCCTCGTCCAACTCTCCTCAGCGAGCCGTTTCGAATGACACCAAACTTCTCCCATCGAGTAAAAAAAAAAAAAAAAAAAGTCATCTGTAAGAGAAGAGGTTTACTAGCGTCGCCGCCTCCCTCCTTACCTCCTTCCTATTGTCTTACAGCCTAACTTGGAAGAGGTTGCCCCTTGAGTGTTGCTGCAGGAGGAAAAGGGGGAGGACAAGGAGTGAGGTCCCCGACGCGGGTGAGCCCCTACACACGCAGAAGGAAGGAGGAAGATCTTAAATATTGCAGGAGGAGGAAGATCTACCGAGGGAGGCGCCTCTTGAGCCGGTGCAGTCAGGTCTTGAGTGACCCTCAGGCCGGGGCAAAATGTCTGGGGTTCGAGGACGAGGTGGTGGGGAGAGGAGGGGGAACTTGGGGACTAAGAGGTCGAGAAGAAACAAAGTTGCAAATGGTGGGACGCTTCACTTAGGCCCCGCGTCGCGGGTGCTCGACCCAAGACACGCGTAATGGCTCTTAACCCAGTAAACACCGGGCGTGACCTCGCGCACATTTAGGTTGGCGACGGGCGCGTATACCATCTGACTCTGGAGAGGTTAAGGGTCGTATTGTGTGAAGGGTGGGGCAGCACTCTCAAAGATCGCCAGCGCCCCGAGGTCATTATACTTAATGTAACCCTACGGAACCCCACGTGTTATTAAGGACGAGATTAATTGAGTAACTTAATGATAAGGAGCTCAGGTGAGGGCCGGCTCTCCTCGTGGATGATATTAACTATTTAACGATAGTTGATAACAGGCTGTATGGTTATGAAGATGCAGCGGTTAATGTACGGAAGCAATGCTGGGGTAACGAATCTCTCTCTCTCTCTCTCTCTCTCTCTCTCTCTCTCTCTCTCTCTCTCTCTCTCTCTCTCTCTCTCTCTCTCTCAGTATACATACATATGTGGTACTTGCACGTAGGACATTGCAAAAGGTTACTAAATACCCACCTCGCTAAATAGGCGTCCTCCTCCTCCTCCTCCTCCTCCTCCTCCTCCTGCCGCCTCCCTCCTACCATGAGCAGCCATGGGAACCTCATGCACTCATGGAACACGACTGTCAGATTTCAATTGTGTGTGTGTGTGTGTGTGTGTGTGTGTGTGTGTGTGTGTGTGTGTGTTTCCTTGTCTGTCCGCTGTGTCTGTGTGATAGATCTGTATAATTCCACGATATTGTCTTACTTGTGAACAAGATTATTTTACCTGTCTGTCAACATCTTCCAGAGGCGTTGGTCACATAGTGTGCTGGACTTACAGGCCCGGGTCATAGACTAGGGTCATAGGCCTGGATCACTGGCCCGGGTCATAGACTAGGGTCATAGGCCTGGATCACTGGCCCGGGTCATAGACTAGGGTCATAGGCCTGGATCACTGGCCCGGGTCATAGACTAGGGTCATAGGCCTGGATCACTGGCTGGGGTCATAGGCCTGGGTCACAGGCCAAGGTCATAGGCCTGGGTCACAGGTTAGTGTCACAGGTATGGGTAATTATAGTCTATGGTCATAGGCCTGGATTATATAGGCTGAGGTTATACAGTGGGATCAAAGGCTAGTGTCCGCTTGTGGCTAGAGGATTGATTGTTTCGTGTCGTCCTCACACCACGACCTCTATCCAGACTCCAGTCCAAGTTTTTACGAACACCCCAGACACGAAAGCGAAGACCGAGAGCGTACACATATTGTGGACATTATTATCTAAGAAGGAAAGCAAGGGCAAAGAAATTTATTCAGATTATAAGACATGAAGATGTGAGGGCATGGAAATATGCGAGAAATAACGAAATGGATGTAGCCAAATAATGAATACTATCCAAGATGCAAATGCGGGAGGGAAAAAAAAGAGGATTAAGGTAATCCAAACAGCCGAGGAAAAGATAAGACGCTAGAGGGAAAATGTCATTAAAAATTACGTTGGATAAACATGATCAGGTTTAAAGGGAAGGTTGGGGGTAAGGATTATGAAGGAACCCTAAGTTATAATGCAAATTTAAAGGGTAGGGGGGGGGGGTAAAGAGGACGGGATGTCTGTGCTGGAGCTAAGGGGAAATTGGTGAGGGGAGAAGGGGGAGGGGAATAGAGTAACGAGATTGGTTGTGGGAGGGGAATGGTGGTGGTGGAGGAGTTGGAGGGGAGAAGGGAATGGGAGGGGTTAAGGGGTAATGGGAGGAGGAGGAGGAGGCAGAGGCAGGGGCCAGGAGAGCTGAGGCTATGGAAATGGGGAAATATATAGGGATGGTAGAAAAGGGAAGGGTAGGAGTGTAATGGAAAGGAAAAGGGGTTTGAGAGGGAAAGGGAGGCGGAGGGGTGGGTGTGGTCGGAGAGTGAAGGAGGGAGTGAGGGAGGGCGGGCGGGGAGAGTAAGAGATGTTTTCCTTGTGGGGTGGACCAAGATCACCCTTGTTATCATAACTGCTTAACTGTTCGTCAAGGCATCGTCAGCTGGGAAGGAAATGGCGTCAACTTTATATTGAGCTCCAACAGGGAGAGGAGGAGGAGAAGGAGGAGGAAGGTAAATGGGAGAGGTGGAAGAGATAGATAGATGGAGAGAGGGGGAGGATAGGGGGGAGGTAAGAAGAACGATGGAGAGATAGGGGTAAGGAGAGAGGGAAATATGGGGGCCTTTTTTTCACCACTGTGTACAACTATCCACTTGTTCCCTTCCAGTGGTGAGGTAAGCAAGTCGCCCCCTTACTTCCTCACGCTACACTGCGGAACCTTACACTCCAGAAAATGGTAAGACATGTGACGAACTGGGAACTCACAGAATCCCTCATATTACTCTTAACAGATCACCAAGTATTTTCTTTTTGAACAAGTGTATCCAATGAAGGTTTTAGCCAATCATCTACCGGTATTTTGACAACACAGAATCGTTGTTCTGTGATTGGATAAGTCATCGTTACCAGTCTCGTCAGCAGGAGGAATTCGCCCTTCTGATGTTTCAATTATCCGATTGGATTATCCAGACGAACTGGGATCACTTGAAGGCGACTGTAGTTGCTCGATATGAAATCAATTAACTTTGTTTCCTCTTAGATTAGAAAAGAGAATATTATAATTCTTGTGATATTCGTACCATTATTTTAATTACAGTTCGTGACCACACCAAAATTCGTGACATTATTTTCTTTTTTAATTACAGTTCGTGGCCACACCAAAATTCGTGTCATTATTATTTTTTTTTTTATAATTACAGTTCGTGGCCACACCAAAATTCGTGACTTTAGCCCGTCCTACTATAATTACTAGTTTTATAATTACTAGTTAAACCTGAATTAAGTGAGGTAGCAACGTACTTACAAGGGACATGAAGGTCAACCAAGTGCCCTTCTCTGCCTCATGTACCAAGTGCTTTTTCTCCTGACGATCATTAAAATTCAATCACCACCAGCCTGTAATGGTAGCCAGGCTAACTACCAACTGTCTGCAAGACATGAATCCACGGGTGCCCCGCGCCCTAACGAGCCGAGCCATACAAATCCATGTAACAAGGAAACACATTAGAAGGTTACACACACACACACACACACACACACACACACACACACACACACACACACCAAGCTGGAACCATCCGGGGTCTTGTCCCCTCGCGGTCATTGACTGTCTAAGGTTTGGGTGGGTGGGGTGGCGGCGGGGGTGAAACCCTCATTTGACCACAAAGGCCTGGTGGAATCTCTCTCTCTCTCTCTCTCTCTCTCTCTCTCTCTCTCTCTCTCTCTCTCTCTCTCTCTCTCTAGGCCACTGTGGGAATCCCCCTGTGGAGAACTTGCCCACAGGAGTCTTCCCCCCCCACCCTTCTTTTGGTCATAATGGTTGTGGTATTCATGCTTATTTAGGTTACAGATAGCTTTGGTTGGAGTTTTCAGTTTTAGCCCCGCTTGGTTGGTTTGTAGTCAAATGAATTTTGGCCGAGGTTGGGAGGCTTCGTTAGCATCCACCACAGGAGAGGTTGCAGCTGACAGAGTCTCCTTCTCCTTCCATGGTGCTTCTTTGCGTGTATTGGTAGTGAGTCTTCGCCCGGAGAAATGAATTAAGGGATGGCAGGTCCTTCCAAATGGGTAGTAAAGGGGAGGTGGGGAGTAAAGGGGAAATGGGTAGTAAAGGGGGAGGTGGGGAGTAAACGAGGAGATGGGTAGTAAAGTAGGAGGTGGGGAGTAAAGGGGAAATGGGTAGTAAAGGGGGAGGTGGGGAGTAAACGAGGAGATGGGTAGTAAAGGGGGAGGTGGGGAGTAAAGGGGAAATGGGTAGTAAAGGGGGAGGTGGGGAGTAAAGGGGAAATGGGTAGTAAAGGGGGAGGTGGGGAGTAAACGAGGAGATGGGTAGTAAAGGGGGAGGTGGGGAGTAAAGGGGAAATGGGTAGTAAAGGGGGAGGTGGGGAGTAAACGAGGAGATGGGTAGTAAAGGGGGAGGTGGGGAGTAAACGAGGAGATGGGTAGTAAAGGGGGAGGTGGGGAGTAAAGGGGAAATGGGTAGTAAAGGGGGAGGTGGGGAGTAAACGAGGAGATGGGTAGTAAAGGGGGAGGTGGGGAGTAAAGGGGAAATGGGTAGTAAAGGGGGAGGTGGGGAGTAAAGGGGAAATGGGTAGTAAAGGGGGAGGTGGGGAGTAAAGGGGAAATGGGTAGTAAAGGGGGAGGTGGGGAGTAAAGGGGAAATGGGTAGTAAAGGGGGAGGTGGGGAGTAAACGAGGAGATGGGTAGTAAAGGGGGAGGTGGGGAGTAAACGAGGAGATGGGTAGTAAAGGGGGAGGTGGGGAGTAAAGGGGAGATGGGTAGTAAAGGGGGAGGTGGGGAGTAAAGGGGAAATGGGTAGTAAAGGGGGAGGTGGGGAGTAAACGAGGAGATGGGTAGTAAAGGGGGAGGTGGGGAGTAAACGAGGAGATGGGTAGTAAAGTAGGAGGTGGGGAGTAAACGAGGAGATGGGTAGTAAAGTAGGAGGTGGGGAGTAAACGAGGAGATGGGTAGTAAAGTAGGAGGTGGGGAGTAAACGAGGAGATGGGTAGTAAAGGGGGAGGTGGGGAGTAAACGAGGAGATGGGTAGTAAAGTAGGAGGTGGGGAGTAAAGGGGAAATGGGTAGTAAAGGGGGAGGTGGGGAGTAAACGAGGAGATGGGTAGTAAAGGGGGAGGTGGGGAGTAAACGAGGAGATGGGTAGTAAAGGGGGAGGTGGGGAGTAAAGGGGAAATGGGTAGTAAAGGGGGAGGTGGGGAGTAAACGAGGAGATGGGTAGTAAAGGGGGAGGTGGGGAGTAAAGGGGAAATGGGTAGTAAAGGGGGAGGTGGGGAGTAAAGGGGAAATGGGTAGTAAAGGGGGAGGTGGGGAGTAAAGGGGAAATGGGTAGTAAAGGGGGAGGTGGGGAGTAAACGAGGAGATGGGTAGTAAAGGGGGAGGTGGGGAGTAAACGAGGAGATGGGTAGTAAAGGGGGAGGTGGGGAGTAAAGGGGAAATGGGTAGTAAAGGGGGAGGTGGGGAGTAAACGAGGAGATGGGTAGTAAAGGGGGAGGTGGGGAGTAAACGAGGAGATGGGTAGTAAAGGGGGAGGTGGGGAGTAAAGGGGAAATGGGTAGTAAAGGGGGAGGTGGGGAGTAAAGGGGAAATGGGTAGTAAAGTAGGAGGTGGGGAGTAAACGAGGAGATGGGTAGTAAAGGGGGAGGTGGGGAGTAAACGAGGAGATGGGTAGTAAAGGGGGAGGTGGGGAGTAAACGAGGAGATGGGTAGTAAAGGGGGAGGTGGGGAGTAAAGGGGAAATGGGTAGTAAAGGGGGAGGTGGGGAGTAAACGAGGAGATGGGTAGTAAAGGGGGAGGTGGGGAGTAAACGAGGAGATGGGTAGTAAAGTAGGAGGTGGGGAGTAAAGGGGAAATGGGTAGTAAAGGGGGAGGTGGGGAGTAAAGGGGAAATGGGTAGTAAAGTAGGAGGTGGGGAGTAAACGAGGAGATGGGTAGTAAAGGGGGAGGTGGGGAGTAAACGAGGAGATGGGTAGTAAAGGGGGAGGTGGGGAGTAAAGGGGAAATGGGTAGTAAAGGGGGAGGTGGGGAGTAAAGGGGAAATGGGTAGTAAAGGGGGAGGTGGGGAGTAAACGAGGAGATGGGTAGTAAAGTAGGAGGTGGGGAGTAAACGAGGAGATGGGTAGTAAAGTAGGAGGTGGGGAGTAAACGAGGAGATGGGTAGTAAAGTAGGAGGTGGGGAGTAAAGGGGAAATGGGTAGTAAAGGGGGAGGTGGGGAGTAAACGAGGAGATGGGTAGTAAAGGGGGAGGTGGGGAGTAAAGGGGAAATGGGTAGTAAAGTAGGAGGTGGGGAGTAAACGAGGAGATGGGTAGTAAAGGGGGAGGTGGGGAGTAAACGAGGAGATGGGTAGTAAAGGGGGAGGTGGGGAGTAAACGAGGAGATGGGTAGTAAAGGGGGAGGTGGGGAGTAAACGAGGAGATGGGTAGTAAAGTAGGAGGTGGGGAGTAAAGGGGAAATGGGTAGTAAAGGGGGAGGTGGGGAGTAAAGGGGAAATGGGTAGTAAAGTAGGAGGTGGGGAGTAAACGAGGAGATGGGTAGTAAAGGGGGAGGTGGGGAGTAAAGGGGAAATGGGTAGTAAAGGGGGAGGTGGGGAGTAAACGAGGAGATGGGTAGTAAAGGGGGAGGTGGGGAGTAAACGAGGAGATGGGTAGTAAAGTAGGAGGTGGGGAGTAAACGAGGAGATGGGTAGTAAAGGGGGAGGTGGGGAGTAAACGAGGAGATGGGTAGTAAAGGGGGAGGTGGGGAGTAAACGAGGAGATGGGTAGTAAAGTAGGAGGTGGGGAGTAAACGAGGAGATGGGTAGTAAAGGGGGAGGTGGGGAGTAAACGAGGAGATGGGTAGTAAAGGGGGAGGTGGGGAGTAAAGGGGAAATGGGTAGTAAAGGGGGAGGTGGGGAGTAAACGAGGAGATGGGTAGTAAAGGGGGAGGTGGGGAGTAAACGAGGAGATGGGTAGTAAAGGGGGAGGTGGGGAGTAAACGAGGAGATGGGTAGTAAAGTAGGAGGTGGGGAGTAAAGGGGAAATGGGTAGTAAAGGGGGAGGTGGGGAGTAAACGAGGAGATGGGTAGTAAAGTAGGAGGTGGGGAGTAAAGGGGAAATGGGTAGTAAAGGGGGAGGTGGGGAGTAAAGGGGAAATGGGTAGTAAAGGGGGAGGTGGGGAGTAAAGGGGAAATGGGTAGTAAAGTAGGAGGTGGGGAGTAAACGAGGAGATGGGTAGTAAAGGGGGAGGTGGGGAGTAAACGAGGAGATGGGTAGTAAAGGGGGAGGTGGGGAGTAAACGAGGAGATGGGTAGTAAAGTAGGAGGTGGGGAGTAAACGAGGAGATGGGTAGTAAAGTAGGAGGTGGGGAGTAAACGAGGAGATGGGTAGTAAAGGGGGAGGTGGGGAGTAAAGGGGAAATGGGTAGTAAAGGGGGAGGTGGGGAGTAAACGAGGAGATGGGTAGTAAAGGGGGAGGTGGGGAGTAAACGAGGAGATGGGTAGTAAAGGGGGAGGTGGGGAGTAAAGGGGAAATGGGTAGTAAAGGGGGAGGTGGGGAGTAAAGGGGAAATGGGTAGTAAAGGGGGAGGTGGGGAGTAAACGAGGAGATGGGTAGTAAAGGGGGAGGTGGGGAGTAAACGAGGAGATGGGTAGTAAAGGGGGAGGTGGGGAGTAAAGGGGAAATGGGTAGTAAAGGGGGAGGTGGGGAGTAAAGGGGAAATGGGTAGTAAAGGGGGAGGTGGGGAGTAAAGGGGAAATGGGTAGTAAAGGGGGAGGTGGGGAGTAAAGGGGAAATGGGTAGTAAAGGGGGAGGTGGGGAGTAAAGGGGAAATGGGTAGTAAAGGGGGAGGTGGGGAGTAAAGGGGAAATGGGTAGTAAAGGGGGAGGTGGGGAGTAAAGGGGAAAATGGGTAGTAAAGGGGGAGGTGGGGAGTAAACGAGGAGATGGGTAGTAAAGGGGGAGGTGGGGAGTAAACGAGGAGATGGGTAGTAAAGTAGGGGGTGGGGAGTAAAGGGGAAATGGGTAGTAAAGGGGGAGGTGGGGAGTAAACGAGGAGATGGGTAGTAAAGTAGGAGGTGGGGAGTAAAGGGGAAATGGGTAGTAAAGGGGGAGGTGGGGAGTAAACGAGGAGATGGGTAGTAAAGGGGGAGGTGGGGAGTAAACGAGGAGATGGGTAGTAAAGTAGGAGGTGGGAAGTAAACGAGGAGATGGGTAGTAAAGTAGGAGGTGGGGAGTAAAGAGGACGTGGGAGAGGATAAAGGGGCAGGGAGGAAAAGTAAAGGGTAGTAAGGATGTGCAGAGGAGAAGGAGATGGAAAATAAATAAGGGAATATGGGAATAAAGAGAAGGGGTATGGAGGAGTAAAATGATGTTATGGATAAATAGGAGGTTGAGGAAAGAGAAGATTAGAGGGAGAAAAGGGGCCGGGGACGGGGTTTCTGAAGAGGGCTGATGACAGAACAAAGGTTACAGATAAGGGGGGAGGAGAGGCAGGATAAAGGGGGAGGGGTAGGATAAGGGGAGGAGGCAAGATAAGGGGAGGAGGTAGGATAAGGGGAAGAGGCAAGATAAGGGGAGGAGGTAGGATAAGAGGGGACACGGTGCTGAGGGGGGGGTTGGCAGGGTAAGGAGAAGGGGTAAGGAGGCAGGCAGGATAGGGGTCAGAGGGCATTAAGTAGCCGAGCATTGCACTACTCAGGTGTGAGGTTAACACCACACGGGAGGGGAGAGGGTGAGGGAGCTGCAGCAAGGGGAGAGTTGGAGGGGGTTGGGGGGGTGATAAGGGAGAAAGGGGAAAGACGAATTGGGGGTGGGGTGGGATGGGGAGCAGGGAGAACGTAATGGATTCAGATTTGAAAAGTTCATTGTCGAGGGAACAGTGAAGCTCATCCACACGACAGTGCCATCACAACACTGCAGTGACACCTGTACAACGCCTGCTATATATATATATATATATATATATATATATATATATATATATATCACGGGGAGAAGGGAGGGGAGACAGGGTAGGAGTGAGAGCAGCAGGGTGGGGGAGGTCAGCGGGGGGAGGTTGGGTTGGGTTTGGGGAGTGATGGGAGAGGGGCAGCGTCCTCCTGGGTGGCTACCCGGGTCTTGGCTGCGTCACTGCCAGTTAAGGTTTGGGTCGTGTGCTTTATGTCCATCAGGACCTGCACACACACACACACACACACACACACACACACACACACACAGAGGCATGCGCACACACACACACACACACACACATACACACAGAGGCATGCGCGCGCACACACACACACACACACACACACACACACAGAGCCATGCGCATGCACACACACACACACACACACACGAACATAGGCATGCGCATGCACACACACACACACAGGGGTTAAGGAACATACAGTACAGGGTTAAGAGACGAAGGAACACGTGTGTTTAAAACTCTCTCATCATAACACACAAAATGGTAATGACTAATGGTAATATTCTCTCTCTCTCTCTCTCTCTCTCTCTCTCTCTCTCTCTCTCTCTCTCTCTCTCTCTCTCATAATACGCACGCATAATTCAGATCCGTACCTCAAACACTGATTGGTAAATAGCTGAGCGGGCATGGGAGGGTGGGTGTGGGTGGAGATGGGCGTGGGCGTGGGGGCGGCGTGGAGGTGTGGGTGGGCGTGGGAACTAGCTGATCTCTAATGTGCACATCGTCCGTGGACCCCGCGGCACAACAGTGCTACTCCACGTACAACCGCCCATGGCCGCGTGATCGTCCTTGCGTCGCACGGTCGTAAGGGCGAGGTTTCTTTACCCCCCCCCTTCGCCCCCCCCCCCCCCCCCCCCCGTGGCTGATGCATATAGTAGCGTATTTAGTGGGAATGTTTGTGAGGCCGAGAAATGGCCACCACTGACGGTGGCTGCGTGCTCGAGGCCTAACGCCTTCTTTATTGTTCCTTGACCCTGGTGGTGTCGAATCCAGAGGGGGGGGGGGGGGGGAGGGAGGTGGTGTAAGTTGTGGGGTGCCCACTATACACATACTCTCTCTCTCTCTCTCTCTCTCTCTCTCTCTCTCTCTCTCTCTCTCTCTCTCTCTCTCTCTCTCTCTCTCTTTATTTCTATCCCCCCACGCCCCCTCCCTCCCCCTCACCCACCCCCGCCCCTTTACCCATAAGTCCCTGGGCCAGTGGGTGGTCTTACATGACCCCCCCCTTTCCCACCCATCATACCTACCCCCCCCCCCTTCCACCTCCAGGACACACTTTCAATCAAACTTATTTAAGTGACTCTCAAGTACTGAAGTACTTTTAACAAGTAACTTGCGAAAGGTAAAAACTTTCAAGATATTCATTGAATCTTTTTTTTTTCACACCTGCTTGATCGTGCAAGAAAGAATATCGGGCATTTTAGTGTACAATATAAAGAATGAGATTAAAAATATATGATCCTTCCGAACATAATATTTGTTCTGAGAATGTATGTAAAAGTCACACCTCAGCTATTTCTCCTGTCTGTGTCTCAACCAATGTCGTCAGAAAATCTCTTTATTAAGTTTAGGAAAATTAGAGCACGTGGGGTGGGTGGGTGGCTGACGACACAGACCTGTACCCCGCCCGTACACCACCCGCACCGGTAGGACACACACACACACACACACACACACACACACGAGAGACTCTCTGTGGTATAGTGGTTAACGATGCTGACCATGAGTCGGCAAGGGTCCAAATGGGTTCGAATCCCGGGCGCGGCAGTCGGCCCAGAACGAACCTAGGTGTTCATCGGAGCCAGTCGATAAGTGTATGTGGTATGTGTGTGTGTGTGTGTGTGTGTGTGTGTGTGTGTGTGTGTGTACACTCATAGACGTAAAGTCATGGTACATATATATACAAGGTGGAAACACGAGCATAAAACTCTCACCCAGCAATACACAAATGGTAATCACACAAACACACACACACACACACACACACACACACACACACACACACACACACACACACACATATACATACAACACAACACAAACAAGTAGTGTGTTGCGTCTTTCCCCATGTTTAGCACTTACATACTTCTTGTATATGTGTGCGACAGTCTTGTCAAGTGTGAGTTACAGCTGACCACTTATATACACACACATTCCTTCTTCACAGACATTCCACGACTGGAATGGCACATACTGTGGCTGACAATCGCCCCTCAACACGAACGAAATGTGGGGTGAATTAGAATACGTGTATCTTCATGAAGAAATTCTCGTTTGAGAGTTTTCGTTATAGACACGGAGGTTTGAAAGTAGTCATGGCTAGGCTATGTTGATTGACGTATGTTCCATAGTCTCAGCCATCAAGCGAAATGCCGACGATAGATCACCCTTCTATCGGTCGACTTGCGCGTCTGGAGAAGGGAGGAATATCCCCAAGAAGTCAAGAAAGTTAAATTAAGTAAATGTGGGACCTGAGACGAGGGATTCAACCGGTTTGGCTCCATGCGTCACAAGATAATGAAGTTAATCTCCTTGAATTCACAAAATGAGGAGCCCGCATGCTCCCCGGCAATCTGCGTTCTGATTGGCCGAGCACCCGGCCCTGGCCAGTTGTGATTGGAGCGGAGGAGCCATTGGTCATATCTGATTGGCCGAGTGAGGCATGTGACACTGGCAGACCTTATGCGTTTGATGGATTCTCATTTATAAACTCAATGTCAAATGAATCACTGGAGATTAGGGAAAACGGCGTTAATGCTGGGTGTGCATCAGAGCCAGGAATGTCACTGTGTTCCCTCCCTCCCTCACTCCCTCACCGAGAGCCCTAGGGAATAGGCTGGGGCTAGGCTAGGCTAGGACTAGGTGCTTCCAGCCAAAACCAGACTCCACCTGATTAATTAGACAGTGAATTCGGTCCTTCCTGGTTAATTGATTTCGATATACAAGTCATGTATTATATGAAGTTGTTGTGTGGGAGGACTGTCTCTCTTTGTCTCACCTCCTGACGAAGGACGTTTTCTGTTACGAAGTACCAAGTATCGGAAAGGTTGTCCGCTATTCAAAGTTCGTATATAAGCGAATGTATTTTATGCTATGGCATAGGATCCTGCATATATATATATATATATATATATATATATATATATATATATATATATATATATATATATATATATATATATATATATATATATATTCGAAGGAAAGGGACGAGAGTTAATGTTGCAAATGCCATATGTTCAAAGGAAGGGTCATTAAATCTCTGCTCCAATCTTCTCTCACTCTAAGACGGGGTATTTCCTTTGTAAGGATCTGGACGGGTCCAACTGGGTTGCCATATGCCCCCACTGCTCCCACACCTCCGCCAGGTGACACTAACTCCTTCTTGGTGTTTTTGTCCCGCCCAGAGTAACAATCCAAGTCTTTTTTTCTTTATCATTCGCTGCGGATTTCGGCTGGATCTGTGGCGTCGATTCTGACGACGGTTGTCGGAAATTTGAACGAGGAATAAAGTACCCGAGGGCCGGGGATCGAGCGAGGGAAGCGGACCACGAACCCGAAGAGACCCCCCTGGTAACCGCCGGGGGGTGTCCCAGTAAACCGCCCTGGACTGTACGCAGGTCACAGGTCAGGGCGACAAAGAGAATGAGAAACGGCCGAGGAATTAAATGGAATGAAGGCAACAGTGCGGTTCTATGGGGACGAGGGGGAGTCGTGGGGTAGGGAGGGGTGGTTACGTGTGAGAGGTGATGGCTGGGGGGGAGCGTCATAAGAGAGGGAAAGGTAAGGGTGATGTTGGTTGGGGTAATAAGAAAGATCTACGTTAGGGTAAGCGATGTGGACGGACACGAGGAAAGTTAAGGGGAAAAAAAATATATGTATGAGACACTGAAAGGAATTTTGAGTGAAGAGAGATGAAAGCAACTGCGTTACTAGTTAATGTACTTCGACAACGTAGTGAGGACGTAGCTGGAGTGACCTGTAGTAACTCTTGTTGATGTAGTTGAGGAGGAAGGAGAGGTTGTGGCGGGAAGCACGAACAAGGAGATCCATACTGTAACAGAAGGGTTACAGAGAGGATTGAAGTATGGCTAAGATTCGGTAACTTGTAACGGTGTAACGCATTGCGATCTACGTTACAGCTGGGTACAAGGACAAGTTGTGTCTGTGTGACATCTGGGTACAAGGACAAGTGGTATCTGTGTGACATCTAGATACAAGGACCAGCAGTGTGTGTGTGTGTGTGTGTGTGTGTGTGACATCCACGTATGTGGACCAGTGGTCTCGTATAGTGGAGTCATGCTTTTACGATAACTACCTAATTTTAGCGAATGTTTTTGATGATTAATGAAAATATGTGCTTGTTAAAAGCATATTCATGTTTTTGCTTTGTCCTTTGGTAAGCATTAGATGGTAGGTGGTAGATAGGTAGGCATTAGGAAGTAGATAGTAGATAGGTAGGTAGTGGGTAGCCTCCGACCAGTGAGGCATATTACCGGTACTAACAGCTTGTGTATCGCTAGGGTTAGTGACGGCTGCGCAGTGGGCCAGGACTTCAATGGCAGTCGAGTTTCATTCCTTGGTCCCAGGTAGCTGTCTTTTATCTCTGCCTCACCTACACGTGGAGCTGCTGGCTTTCGTCCATATACATAAGATCTCTTCATCCCACACGTAACACTTGACAACACGTAACTCACACGACTCGTTCTTCGTAACTCTTGATTTTCCTGCGGTCAGCACCGCGCGCTTGCCCTCCCGTGTGGTAATATCGCCTCGTAAGTCCTTGTTTTAGTAAGTGCTCTGCCTCCAGGTGTTACCAGACTCCGCCACCTTGAGGTTACACCGCGAGTGAAGATTGACTTTAGCGAGGCCATGTCGTCATCAGTTGACGAAACAGTCCCCTCAAAAAACTTCTCGCTTCAGAAGGAGTCCATCCTGTCCCTGCTGCTGAGTGTACCGCACAGCCTTCGAGCTGCAGAGGCCCCGGGGGGGGGGGGGGGGGAGTTCATGGGGTTATAGCTTTTAGGCCTCTTCCATGATGGGGTCCTGAGGTTGTGTGATATATATATATATATATATATATATATATATATATATATATATATATATATATATATATATATATATATATATATATATATATATATATATAGTTCATTGGGAGCGTGTGTAAGGAGAGGTTATTGTCTGTTTCGACAAAGATGTGCATGGTAGAAGGTATAGCATCCTGACAGTGTTTTATGGATGCGAGTCTTCGGGCCCGAATGTGAAATAACGGAAGAGGGTGGACGTGTTGAAAATGAAATGCATGAGGGCAGTATGTGGCGAGCGTAAGGAACGACAGCGAAAGGGAAGTGACTCTGTATGTACAGAATGATTGAGAGAGAGAGAGAGAGAGAGAGAGAGAGAGAGAGAGAGAGAGAGAGAGAGAGAGAGAGCTGAACACGATGTGATAAAGTGGCTTAGACACACAGAATGGATGAACGAGCAATTACTTATGAGGTTCTACCTGTCAGAAGTGAAGGTAGAAAATAGAAGGGGGAGACTAGGAGGGAGATGGAATGGAGGAATGTAAGAGGCTATGAGTTATTAGGGGGGTCCTAAGCATTCAGGAGGGTGAGAGGCGAGCATGGGATAAAATGAATTGGATCGATGTGATACACGAGGAGCGACGTGCTGTCAGTCGGCATGAAGAGGTCGGTTAAACCATGGAATAGCTTGCGGAGCTTGGCGGTGTATGACGGGTCTCTGGTTACGGGGCACTGCACACACGACCGCAGGAGAGTGGGAGGTGTGTAAATGAGGCCATTGTTCGTCCCTTCCTGAAGCTGCCTCGCTCAGGCGGGATAAGCGGTTGTGTTAAAATGAATTGATAAATAAATACACAGATAGATGAATGATATATATATATATATATATATATATATATATATATATATATATATATATATATATATATATATATGATATTTATGTATATCATTCATAAGAATCATATGAAACTACAGTTGTTGTTAATGCAATATAAGCATATCTGATCGCTGGGTGAGGGGGGAGGGGGTTAGCGTCCCTTTTGATTAATGGGCACAGAATGCTTTTGAGAATATTTACAAATATAATGAGTGAATGCAGTGAGTACCAGGGTGTAGTAACCTTATCTTAAACGCAAGAATGCAGTTTACCCAACTAAATATATACCTCGCTTCTTTTTAAGCCAGTGTCTCTCCCTTGATTAATGAGATTAAAATATCCGGAGAGCTAGTGTGTATTTCCCGAGTTGGGCCACTGAAGGTGTCTACCCCCACCACGCACACACACACACACACACACACACACACACCTTGGCATATCTATCAGGCTTTGGCCTTCACAAAACTGTTGGGGCCTTTTCTCTCAGTCCCCATATTCCCCCTCCTCCTCCTCCTCCCGGTCTCTTCCCTGCCCCAGACCTTTATAAGTCCCCCAAATCAAGGTGGGATCTTATGTTTGTTAAGAGGGGTTTGGAAAGGGCCAGAAGTCATTCGTTATCCCTGGCCATCAGATAGACAAAAGGGATTTTATGGGATTTTCCGAACTTTTCTGTGAGCATCGACGCATTTTTTTTTTTCAGGTGGGGGGGGGGGGGGGGGGATGCGATTTGTGGGGATAAGGTTTTTTTTGACCAGCGCTTGTGCAAATTCGTCGCAAATCTGGGTTTTCTTTTTATCATACGTTCTTCTGAGAGAGAGAGAGAGAGAGAGAGAGAGAGAGAGAGAGAGAGAGAGAGAGACTCTGGACGAATGTGTTCATGTATCTGAGGATTCCCCATGACAAGTTGTTCTGCAGAACACACGAACGTGTGAAGGTCTGCCGTCGACCAGCGTGGTCGTACGCTGGCTGGGAGGTGGGTGGGTGGGTGGGTTAAGCAGCGGCAGCCGACTCCACCGTCCTCCTCATAAGAGAAACGGACGTAAGGTTGCGACACACACACGGACCAGAACCATACGAGCTCTGCCTAAAACCCCCACCCCACCCCATCTACCCCAATCCCCCCCCCTTATCCCCGGCCTTATCCAACCGTATCTTTAATTGCCGTTAAGTCATAAACGATCGACTCTCCGATTACTCCTTTTCACCCCTGTGGCCCCGGGGCGTAAGGCGGGAAATGCCTCGCGGGAGAGGGGAGCTCCTGGGGTTTTTATTTTTGTCCTCTTTTGTTATATCAAACGGCAAATGTGAGTGTAGCCCCACCTCCTGGTAATGAATGTGCAATTGTTTATGGCCGACTTGTGTGTGTGTGTGTGTGTGTGTGTGTGTTTTCTGATATTTTTAGATGTGACAAACCCTGTGATGTTTTTATGGGTGGTGTCTGCCAGGGTACGCCCTGTGATAAGTCAATAAAGCGTCGGTGGTACATAGCTTACAAAAAACAACAACAACAGCAGCAGCCTAAGATGCAAGGTCTACCTAAATAAGGATGTGGCACCTCGGAGCTCATAAACCACCGTGATTCGTTAAGGTAACATTGTGACGTCACCGTCTCGCCGGCATCTGAATGGCTAAGGTAACGTGTGACGTCAGAATACAGGTTTCACGGTTTGCGGAAAAATTCTTACCCACGAAGGCTTCGCTATGGCTGCAGGGTCGTGATATGTTCCTCCACGGGCGGCCGTGCCATTGACTCGTACGGAGAATCGCGTTACAGCCGATGCTCACATTCTGAAACTACAGAGAACTCTTGCTCTTGAAACCGTTTTGAGCTTGAGCGTTACACAGTCTGGAAGGATATGTAACACTGACTGTTCATTATCGTTACTATACCAGAGAGAACACAGAGTTGTTGTTGAGAGAACATATTCGTAGATGAGTTAGCGCCTCACGAGGAACTAAAGTCATTATTAATTAACGTAGGTTAGGCTACGTTACCTACACCATACGTTTTCTGTCATTGTTCTGTCTTGTATTTTTTTTTTTTTTTTGTTATCATCATGTAGCCGCTCCTACGCTTTCTGTACATGTCACTGCGTGTGTGCGTGCGTGAGGTCGTACATGTATCAGTGCGTGCGTGCGTGCGTGAGGTCGTACGTGTTCACCCTGCCCGTTGCGTTACAGTTTCCTTTAGCTTACTGAGAGGCGGGTACGGTGAGAGTTGTCGTCTGTAGGAAAATCATGGACTTTCAGCTTGCGTTGCCTTGTACATCAGAGATAGATTGAGAAACTACCTTTCTGTCTGTCTCCGGATGGTCCATAGTTCTATGAGCGTCTGTCTGTGGCATAGCATTAAACTGGTGCTGGACAGGTGTTGACCTACATCACGCTTGTCTCTCCCTTGCGTAGACAGTATTTTTCTTTCCCCCTGAAGTTCTTATCGCCGTCTTTGTGTGATCTGGTGATGAGGAAAGGTTTTTTTTTGCTGCAAAGGGAACCTCCTGGTTTCGTGTGAGATTTCTAATATATGTTGATGATTCGTACGAGGGATTCAGGAAGAAGAGGAAACCTGATGTGAATGACGAGACGGGTTCATCTGTGTGGACTGAAGCTCCGGATACTTGGTGGTCGAACACCATTGAATGAGGCGAGCTGAGACTCCGGATATCTGGTGGTCGACTGAAGCTCCGGATTCCTAGTGGTCGACCACCGTTGAGTGAGGCGAGCTGAAGCTCCGGATATTTGGTGGTCAACATAGAGCATGGCGCACTGATGGGAGACTTGCCTATATGTCCTTCATCAAGCCCCGTAGACACTGGAGGAAATGCCCGTTGGATAACCCTCTGATGATTACCACAAGGAGTCGGAGGATACCTGTAATATACTCATATGGGGATTTATGAAGGACAGCACATCCCCGGGGCACCCACTGAAGACCACGTCCCCAGGGTACCCACTGAAGATAGCACGTCCCCGGGGCACCCAGTGAGGACAGCACGTCCCCGGGGTACCCACTGAGGACAGCACGTCCCCAGGGCACCCACTGAAGATCACGTCCCCAGGGCACCCACTGAAGATAGCACGTCCCCGGGGCACCCAGTGAGGACAGCACGTCCCCGGGGCACCCACTGAGGACAGCACGTCCCCAGGGCACCCACTGAAGATCACGTCCCCAGGGCACCCACTGAAGATAGCACGTCCCCGGGGCACCCAGTGAGGACCACGTCTCCGGGGCACCCACTGAGGACAGCACGTCCGCGGGGCACCCACTGAAGATAGCACGTCCCCGGGGCACCCACTGAGGACAACACATCCCCGGGGCATCCACTGATGACAGCACATCCCCGGGGCACCTACTAAGGACACTACATCCCTGGGGCATCCCCTAAGGACAGCACATCCCCGAGGCACCCACTGAGAACAGCACATCCCCGGGGCACCCACTGAGGACAGCACATCTGGGCTCACACTGAGGACAGCACATCCCCGGGGCACCCACTGAGGACAGCACATCCCCGGGGCACCCACTGAGAACAGCACATCCCCGGGGCACCCACTGAGGACAGCACATCTCCGGGGCACCCACTGAGGACAGCACATCCCCGGGGCACCCACCGAGGACAGCACATCCCCGGGGCACCCACTGAGGACAGCACATCCTCGGGGCACCCACTGAGAACAGCACATCCCCGAGGCACCCACTGAGGACAGCACATCCTCGGGGCACCCACTGAGAACAGCACATCCTCGGGGCACCCACTGAGGACAGCACATCCTCGGGGCACCCACTGAGGACAGCACATCCTCGGGGCACCCACTGGGGACAGCTCATCCCCAGGGCACCCACTGAGGACAGCACATCCCGGGGCACCCACTGAGGACAGCACATCCCCGGGGCACCCACTGAGGAGCCTTCGGAACATGTAAGGGAAATCCCTGTCTGACATCATCCTAGACACCGTAGGTCAGACCCTCTGCAGGACGCCTTAATCCCTGGACCACACTCCCCGGACGCCGCCACCAGGACCTAGCCATCCTGCGATTCTTTGGTCTTGTCAGATATTCACATCCAAGTCCCAATAGGATACTTCTTCACCCTTAAAACCCGTCCCAGGACGCCATAAGAGCCTTGAAACTCGACTCCTGGGACACCCTTAATGCCCCTTAAAACTCCCCAAGAACACCCTTTACTTCCTCAACCGCGACACCTCAAGACCTCCCCACGCCAGGTACCAGGTCTTGCCCTACCTCCGCCCTCCTCCTCCGCCCACTTACTCTCCTTCACTAATTCCCTCTGACATAGTCGAAATCCACTGCTCATTACCATAATCGCCGGCTAGAGGGGTCATAATACCCTTGTTTTAATTAGGGGGGGAACTGCTAATTCTCACCAGATAATAAGAGCCCTTATAATTTGAATGCTAAACTAGATTAGCTGAGGTTTTAATACCTGGTTGACTTCGAGCTTGTTGTGTGTGTGTGTGTGTGTGTGTGTGTGTGTGTGTGTGTGTGTGTGTGAGGAGAGAGGGTGGGGGGTTTACTTCTGGCACAAGCCTGCTCACGTTAGCGAGGCATATGTACGTTTGTGATTTGTGGTTAGGCAAACGAGATCGGTCCTTGGCTTCTCCGTAAGTGCTCCTTTGCCTTGTAGTGACACAGCTGAACTGATGTCTTGTCTCTTCGGTTGTTGTGTGTGTGTCGTGTCTTGTCAACTTGTGTGTCAGGAGTTTATCTTGGCCACATCATCTTTATCCTGACCTGTGGGAGAACGAGAGTGCTACTTTTATAGCTACTTAAGCAGTTGTCGAGCGAAACTTGACAGCTTTCCTGGATCTCCTGCGTCTTCGAGGTTGCGCTCCAATCAGGAGGAGAGTAATGGTACAAGTCCCTCAGGGAGACTGTACTCTCCTCTCGTCTATGGACGATCATGCAGCCTCCTACAGAACGTCAGTCTCCTCTGCGTCTTTATATGTAGGCAAACGGAGTCCTATAACACACACACACACACACTTATATATATATATATATATATATATATATATATATATATATATATATATATATATATATATATATATATGATGATGACCTACAACGTATATATATATATATGATTAACAATATCAGACCCGGAAGTTGAGGAGGGCACGGGTCTTCATATGGATGCTGTAAATTAAATTCTCATTAGCATAATCCGTTTTAGAGTGTCGTGGGGCATCAACCGTAGTTAATTGGCAACGGCACATGTTGGTGTGCAGTTTCCCCAGCCATTATACCTACCTTCCTCTGGTATTTTATAGATATATATTTTTTTTTCTAGGGGGAAGGTAGGAAACCCTTTTTTTTTTTTTTTCAAGGGGGGACTATTTTTCAGTGGGTAGGAAACTGACTTTTTTGTCAGAGGGGTAACAGAACAAATCTATATTTTAGTTGGGTAGCTAACCTATTTCTTTTTTGGGAGGTAGGAAACCTATTGCATTAAAGATGGTGTGCCAAACCTCTTTTTTCCTTTTTTATGTGTAACAATATTTTCAGTTGACAAACCATTTTTTTTAAGGAAGGGGTTAGCATTTTTTCTTTATTAAAGAGAGGCTTACGATCTGTTCAGGAAGATATGAAGCCTTGGTGTTCTAAGTGGAGCAGTAAACTTAATTTCACATAAACTAAAATTTCATGGTCTTGCGTCTGCCATCTGTTTTAGTTCTCGCTTACATTGTAAACCACATTATAAACCACAGGTGAAGATTCCTCCCTCATTCTCCACACAAGTTCAGCTATTTTTTTTGGGGGGGGTGGGGGTCGAAGATTAATTGCAGTGTAGTTTGTCTTGTGTAAGTTTGTATATATAGAAATTCAAAAAAAAAGAAGTCGAGAGATAAAATGAATAAACATTACTTTCCCTGGTTAATGTCTCCTGGTTTTTGATCGCAATTATTAGATCTCAGAACTCGTGTTTCTAATGTGTGTAGTAAGAGTTTGGGTTGGAAATTTATATTTTGGAATAATTTATCTTAATATTCTGATGTTTATGGTTGGCCTTTTGTGTGTGTGTGTGTGTGTGTGTGTGTGTATGCAGCGAGAGTTTAAAGGAACTCTCTCTCTCTCTCTCTCTCTCTCTCTCTCTCTCTCTCTCTCTCTCTCTCGTACATAATGAGCGGCCACCGAGGAAGAAGGCATATTACCGGTGTTTACCCGCCTGTGTATCGCGAGGATTGGCGCCCGCTGCGCAGTGAGCCAGCACTTCAGTGGCTGTCAAGTTTTACTCCATTGGCCAAGGTTGCTGTCTTTTCTTTCTGTGTAACCCACACATGAGCTGCTGGCATTCAAGTCACAAGCTTTTCAGTCTCTCTGTCTCACACGTAACGCCTCATAACACGTAACTCGTACAACTCGTTCCTAGTAACTCTAAGATTATCTTGCGTTGAGCGCTACGCGCTAGCCCTGCTGTTTGGCCGAGTCTCGTCACAGGTGCTCGTACATAGCTAAGTAGGAAGGTTCGTAGGTAGGAACCCAATTACCCCCCAGTGTCTCCTTCCCTCCCTCCCTTTTTTTTTTAATACTCTTGTTGTTTAATTGGCAGACAGCAAACCCATGTCATCATCACATACATTTCCAACACTTCCAGGGCTGTCACACACACACACACACACACACACACACACACACACACACACACACACACACACACTATAACCGTTTTCCCCACCAACATCACCCCGATATAATCCTTGCCCCTCATCTCCGATGTCTCTCGAAGGAACGAACGACCTATGGGGGACACCTAATTTCTCCTTTCTTAATTCTTCCTGCCATATAGGAAATCCTGGCCTCATTATCATAAGCGGTACCACGGGGGTGCTGGGCATTAGCATGGCTGCACGCTGGGGAGGTGCCAGCGGCGGCGGCTCTTGTTTACCGTGCTGCCGGTGGCTCAGGGGCAATTCATCGTACTGGACGGGCGTGATTTCTCTCTTCTGTTCTTTTAGTGTATTTTTTTCTCCCTCCCTAAAGTAAGCTTATGTGATCCTCATTTTTTGGATTGGGTTAAAATGTTAGTGTTTGGCATAGCTGTATATATTGATTTATTTTGGATGTACGTGTTTGAAGGTTTTACTTGTTTTTTTGTTTAGTTTTTTTGTTTATAGCCTTTTTTTGTGGTAGAGTGCTGGGGAAGAGGATGCCATATATTACTGCTTTTAAATAGTAGGGAGATCACTGTAACATCGATAAAGAGACAGTAGTAATGAGGCACAAGTACTTGGATTAATTAATCAATATTTGCATTCTTAATATAATCTAAGTCTTTATTTTGTCTTTCAAGAAATGCACAAAGTCGTTCTTGTCTTTCCTTCATTGTCAGTGACTTGATATATTTGCTGCCTTCCCCCACCCCTACACACACTTCCCGAAGACACAGGCACATATCTGAGGCAATGGCTTCAGCCAGATTAGCGCAACTGAGGGCGAGTTTCACGCTGCCAAGCCACCCCGTCTCACTGCACGTGAGGGGCCTATGGAAACATGAGGACGTCCTGCCCGACCCTTAATCAATCTCGCCTTGAAGGCGTCGTGTGTCAGAGCCAGGAGTTGTGAGACGGACGGCTTTACGTGTGATCAGAGGGTCGTTCTGCCAGGACGACGAAGACGACAACGACGATGACGAAGACCTGTCACAGTGAGATTCTGAAGGGTTGGCGAAAAGAACATGGTAGAAGGTCGGGCAGGGGGAGGGAAGGTCGTGGTATGGGACACCCTCACGGTAACCAAGTCTCCGGGAGGTGTAGTCAGTCTGTCGGCCTCATTGAGACATTATTGGGCTGAACGCAACGATTAATCGGCAGTTATGATGTGATTTTTGACAGCGAAATTTTTATGTACTCTGATTACAGAGACGATGGAATTCAGTGCCTTTCTTTTTTCCTTTATCGAAGTGTTTCTTGCACTAAGACAGTCAGTAAAGTTTATTCCCATGATCGCTCATGGAACGCATGTGTGGCTGCTTTAGAATAATATGTCTAGATTGCTTTTATGGAGTCGGGTTCCCCTTAGAGAGGCAGAATTATTGAGGATCATTTTGAGTATTATATCGACGAGGGAGGAGGTGTATACGAAATGTCATGACAGTGACAGAATGTAAAAAGATGTCATGATAGCCAGAAATATAAGAAAACGCGACCCAGCTAAGGCATAAAAAAAGGGTCATCCCTGTTGAGCGGAAAGGTCATCCATCTCGAGGAGATAGGTCGTGCAAGCGAGACGGAAGGTCATCTTAGAGCAGCTCTGGGAAAGCCACCCGTGTTTGGACGAGGCAGGATCCCAGCGAGAGGAAGAAAGGGGGTCATGCAAACCAGAGGAGGAGGAAAATCATCGACGTTAGGAAGGGAAGGATATAACTCGCGAAGGACTTTTTAAAGGAGTCTCGGAGGAGAGAGAGAGAGTGGGGAGTTCCTCCTCCTGCATATCCTGACGTAGCGACAGTCCACCTCACAATCTTTAACAATAATGATGAGGCCAGGCCCTGAAAGAGCTCTCGGGACAAGAAAGTCTTATTCCAGAGGACGAAGGCATTGTTGCGTAAGACCCTTTTGACAATGGCCGTATCATGCGTCCATAGGTCGGAGCTAGAAGGACATACGGGTTGGTTCTGGGGGCCTCAGATTTTGGGTCTTGTGGCGCCTCGTTGGATAATGAGATTATAAGAAGGCGTTCCTCTCCTTCATAGTGCTTTATAATTAATATTCCTGTAGGGATCGTCTCGAAGGCGTGGGTGAAGAATTCGTAAAGTGTTTTGTTATATGATTTTTTTTTCTTAAGAGTTCGAACTACCGGCGTGGAGCGTGTGCGTGCGTTCAACTAGACGCCAGCGCCGTTGTCGGCGACGCGGATGAAAGGTAGTATAACTGTGTATGAATTGGTCAAGTCTGCGGAAAACCTTCGGGTATTACCTGACGCACCAGAGGAGGAAGAAAGCCGTTGTCAACCTAACCTCAGCAGGATTTTCCCACCGACGTCCAAAATGTGCGACACACACACACACACACACACACACACACACACACACACACACGTACGTTCCGACTCCTCTTGAGGGTAACCGTTAGTAATTGCTAAGTGATTACTAAGTAATTACTCGTCATGAATCCATCTTTCCTGGGGGGAGGCGGGAGGGTTGTGTTTGTAACAGCCGTGCGTGGCATGGCATTACCTCCCTCCTTCCCTCCCTTCTTGGCCTGTCATGGAGAAGTTAGTATGAATTAAAGGAACAAGAGGACCTCACGGTCGGCGCACAATCAGGGGTTCGGGGGTTCGCGGTTTTGGGTGAGATTTGATTAACGCCAAGGATCGGGGGACAAGGGAACTTAACGAAGGAGGGAGCCAGGCTGGCAGGCTAGACGACCACCCTCCCCGGCTGAAGACAGTGTGGGAACTTTTAAGCTTGCGTCACGGGAGGGTTTAGGACTAAAGACGGAGGGGAGGAGGTTTTCGTCATGGGGTTTAGTCTGGGGTATAAGCTTGAACTACCTGATACTTGGGGTTTAAGAGGTTGAGGCTTCTGTCTTGGGGTTGAGGACGAAAGGTCTTTGATTAAGGTTTGCGCAAGTCTAGCTAGGGGTTAGGACCGAGGCTTCTAACGCTAGCGTTTCGATGGGTTAAGATCAAGGCTTTTAGGCTCACGTCTCGTTGCTCCACGGCTATGGGTTAAGGCTTGCGTCTTTAGACTATACCAAGAGTTAGTTAAGGCCAAGGCTTTAAGGCCTGCGTCTCTGTGATTAAAAAGCAAGGCTTTTAGGCTTGCTTCACACTGTTTCATTACCAAGCACCTAAGACTTGATCTTGCGTTTGAAAAGTCGGAGATACCTGAAACCTGACGTTTACGGCTATGGTGGTCAAGTCTTGCGTCGGAGGGGTTTCAAACCAGACAGACGGAGGTTTAGGCGCGCGTCTGAGGAACAATGTTATGACTTCGATTTGAACCTCAGGTTTACGGTAGGTTCGGACTCTTAGGATTTCGGGTCTTTGTCATAGGGTTTAAGACCAGATAAGAGAACTGAGGACCTGTGGCTCTACCTGTGGCTCTTGCGCTCTTGAGACTTTAGCAAGAGAGGTTTACAGAATACCTTGAGCAGATAGAGATCTGGATTCTGACTTGGGAACCCGGAGAGTAGAAGAGCTTAAGTCTTGATGGTTTAACACACAGGCAGTGAGGGTTTTACATTCGGACCTGTGGTGATCTGGCTTGTCCAGGCCAGGGTGAGTAACCTCGAGTAAGAACAGTTCCAGAGTATGATATCAACGTGTTCCAAGTGGCTTCTCAAATGATTTAGGATGATATATCAACGTGTTCCAAGTGGCTTCTCAAATGATTTAGGATGATATATCAACGTGTTCCATGTGGCTTCTTAAATGATTTAGGATGATATATCAACGTGTTCCATGTGGCTTCTTAAATGATTTAGGATATATTTTTTTCTAATCGTTTCGTCGGTTTATGCGCAACAGTGATTAGGTCTAGGTTTAACCAGGGACCGGTTTTTTTTTATATGTATATCGAAATTATTGAGAGTATTTAATTGATCTGGTATAGAAGATGTGATGAGGGGCGGTCAATTTTCGACTTGGTTGTGGGGTTTGAATTACAACCACTACGATGGCCAGTGGTGCTGCGTGGAAGAATCGCCCGTACGTTACCGATCAAACATCTGTAGTCTGCTGAGGTATGATTAACAGTATACGTAGGCGTAGTAATCTACATATGGATAATGATAGAGGCGTATACGCACGAAAAACTGAAATTTCCTGGAATTTGTTTTTTTAACACTGACTTATAGTTTAAAGAAGAATTTTGAAGCTATAATGTTTAAGTTTCGGGGAATAGAATACAGGGGTTTGCCGAGGTCAGATGACAAGACCATCATTGACTGTATGTGTGTGTGTTTGTCTATCTGCCAGATACCTATATACATATATTTATGTGTGTGTATGTGTGTGTGTGTGTGTATGTGTGATAATCTGTTTGATAAGCTACTTATAATTACCCATATGTATGTTATGGGATGGAACTTCTTTCTACTTTCATAGGCCCCTATCTTCAGCTTTTACATCTGTCGTAAAACTTTTTAAAGTTTTGTGTGTTGTCAGCATTGTCAATTTTATTTCAGTTTATTCCATTCATCTAAAACACTTATGCTGTAGAAGTACTTCCTTACATCTTATATGTTTTCTTGCTTAATTTCATGTTCTGTCCTGTGGTTGTTCTCTCTATTTACATCATTCGAATAAGTGTTTACTACCAACATCGTCAGACTGTTTTAAAAACTTGTAGTTTGTGATCAGGGCACTTCCTACTTTTCTCTCTTACATAGTAAAGAAATTCATGGCCTCTAAAACCTCTGTAACTCGTCTGTCTTAATTCTGGTATTATTTTTATTGCCCTCCTCTGGACCATTTGTTTTAGTCTGTGTTTCTTTAGGTGCGATGAGAAGCATATTTTAATGTTGGCTTCAAATGTGAACAGCAGGTCGAATATTTCCTCATCCATACACTTGGCTGCAAGCCTGATGCTTGCTAGCAGACAGTTTCTCTCCTTTACAATTTCTCAAAGTTGGTGCTCCAGCGACAGGTTAGGGGCCAATGCCGACTCCCAGTTCCCCTCTCACACTCAGATTCTTGCTACCCAATTCCTGCTAAGTAGTTTTGTATCGAGGCCTACTTTACCGTGTCCTGTCCTCATTACATCTAATAGGGTTGAATTGCACTAAGCTTACACCAGACCAAATTTGGAGTGTGTCTACGTCCCCTTGTAAGCCTATGCAATCTTATTCACTCTATATTTTTCTAATGACCTTAGTATCACCTACAAACATATTCAGGTGTGAACCCATTCCTTCCATAGTGTGTGTGTGTGTGTGTGTGTGTGTGTGTGTGTGTGTGTGTGTGTGTGTGTGTTTAATGAAAGAATATGAATAAATACTCAGTTGAGATATTACAGATATTACAGAACTGAGGGCATGATACTTACAATTTAGCTAATCATGCAAGAGCTTAAGATCAAGCTGGGCTGGATATCTCCACACTTTGGACAAGCACAAGCGTGAGGTAGATGTTGATAGACAGCGTGGCAGATATGATAGTCAGTGTGCATAACGTGCATTCTAGAAGATGGTTTGGAGTGTGATGGGAGTTTGTTAGATTATATGTTAGCAGAATGTAGGTTAGTATTTTGTTGTAGATGGTTTAGGGACTCAACATATGAATAAGTGAAAAAGTTGGGAGCGGAAAAACTTGAGGAATGAACTGATGAGAGAGAGAGAGAGAGAGCATGGTGGAATGAAATCCTAGGAAAGTTGATGGGGGAAAATAAAAATACGGAAGGAGAAGCGGAATCTACTGCAAAATTGTGGTGAATGGAAGGCAAAAGTTGAAGAATAAAAAGGAGGATTAAATGGATGACATATGTCGATAAGAGGTGTGCAAATGAGCATCTGGGTTGGGAAATTAATCCTAAGCTGTTCAGATAGGAAGTGAAAAAGGAAAGTATTTAAAAGGCTTGAAAGCATATCAAGAAAGCTTGTGAGAATGGTATAAACAAAGTGACGATGGTTAGAGATTGAGACTATATTTTGCGTGATGGAAGATGATAGTGAAAGTGACATGTCTATTTGTATAGCTGGAATGAAAGCAAGGAGAGAAACGGGTAAATGGGAGAGGAAGACGTTGCAAACGAGAGAAGTAAGAGGAGCAACTGGGAGATATATATATATATATATATATATATATATATATATATATATATATATATATATATATATATATATATGGTGTAGGGAAGATGGTGGAAGTAAAATTATGGGGTGGATCTAGAAAGTGTGTGTGTGTGTGTGTGTGTGTGTGTGTGTGGAAGTAAGTCAAAGTGGTCAGGTGTGTGTTCACGACAAAGGCAGTATTTGTTCCATTTTATGGATGAGTAAGAGTGAGCGTAGGATTTGTAAAAGAATAAATCTCCTCGCCATATTTAGCTAGGTGTATGGCAGGTTAGTGAGTGACTGTGTTAAAAGCATTATTGAAGCTATTGTTAGTGAAGAGCAAGGTGGTTTTACAAAAGAGAGAGGGTGTGTAGTTCATATTTTAACAATCAGACGAGTGGTGGAGAGGGCTTGGCTAAAGAAGATGGTTTATGCTCTGTAGATGAATTTAGTTTAAAAAGGCTTGTGATGAATGAAGTGAATAGGAAAGCATTTTAGGAAGATGTAACTTCAGTTGGTGTGCATAAAGATTTACGAATGCTGTTAGGGGCTTTTCTCGATGGAAGTAGTTCATGTACGAGATTAAGGGACGGGGTAAGTAAGCGGTTTGAAATAAATGTGAGAGTTCGTAAAGGTTGTGTGATGTCACTGTGGTTATATAAGATTTTTTTTTTTATGGATGGGTCGCTGCGTGTGTGAGAGCGAGGCTGGGTGATTGTGGCGAGATTTTAAGCGTGGGGATACAAGATAGAAACTGCCACAGTTGTATGTAGATGATGCCGCGCCCGTTGCCTGCATCAGAGGAAGGTTTGGATCGAATTGTGTATCGGTTCGGTGATGTCTGCGGGAGGAGGATTACGAAAGTGAATGCGAATAGAAACATGAAACTAGTTTTTGAAAGGGATGGGAGATCGGATTCAAAGATCCGTTGTTGTGCTGAAGAACTGTAAGTTGTGCACTAGTGTGAATGTCTGGGAGAACACTTAATACTTACGATGGTAAAGCTGAGGTCGAAAGCGGAGACCTGCAGATGAGATATACTAAGGATGCAATAAAATTTCTCCAAATGGGAGAAATTTTAAGGGAAGAGTGTACAAAATGTTTACATGAAGGGGTACTTATCCCAACACTTGATGTATGACTGTGCCACTTAGGTGTATATACAGAAAAGAGATAGATACGAGAAGAGAGGTAGAGATGGATGATTTTTACAGTTGGAAATTAGGAAGATAGATCCAATGAGGAACGATGGTGTGAGAGGATTATGTGGTGTGTTAAAGTCATAAGTAAGTGTCAGTGTTAAAGGATGGTATTTACCAGTACAGTAGAATCACTACAGTAGAACCGTCCAAGGAGGAGGGGTTGACTGCAGAGCAGATAGATAGATATGATATCGAGAGAACAGAACTGATAAGGGCTCGGGATAGATTCAAGGTAGAGTGATTGGGGATCGAAAAGAGGTGTATATTGTGGTATGGTTGGTGACGGTAGGGCCCACATCCGACGAATCAACATTAGGTTGTAAACTGAGTCTGTCTTTGGCACTCTGGGCTTAGCTTGAGGATGATCATGTGTGAGTAATGTTAGGAAGGATGTCTGATCTTGAATTAAGGAACATGGCCTTGATCAAAGACATGGACGATTACTAAAATTCTACACTTAGTGAGTACTGGGATTTCTCCCTTAATTTAGACTTGGCTTCCTATTTTTGAGATATAGTGTGAGGAGTTTAGTGTCTTCTTGCCGAGTGTCTGCATTAAATTACCGCTAAAGTTTCTTCTTAGAATGTATGTATGTCAGCTGATTC